>NC_135213.1:29704785-29715160 GCF_052324685.1 Brachyhypopomus gauderio | reverse complement strand
GTGCACGTAATGATGAGAGAGGTGTTTTTTTCCATTAGTCTGTGTATGAATGTGTGTGTGTGTGTGTGTGTGTGTGTGTATGTGAGAATACCTGCTGACACTGTCACTTTTGACAGATGAGTATGTATTGTGATGTGTTATGCTTCTAATGTACCACACTCTTTGTGCTCTCAGAGCAGGTGTGGTCATCTCTGAATACCAGGGACATTCTTGGACAGTTAGCACTGAGTGTTGGAAATAAATCTTCACAAATCTCGTGGAATTTTGAGTCTTCTGTTAGGAAATTTCTGTTATTGTTTTGTTCTCTTCTCAAAGTTCATGCTCACAGCCAAGATGTCCTGAGTCTGTTGTTCTCTACCAAGAGATACTACTGAGTCCGGTTTCTATAGCCAGATGTCTACCGTGTCTGGACTTTGTCAGGGTGGTTCTGGACATTGTCAATGTGTTTGCAGTGGTTCTGAACATGGTTCTGAACATGTCTCTGAACCTGGTGTTGGTTGTTTTGGCATCGCTGGCGCTGTGGTCACCGTGGAGATGGCACTTTGACCTCCGCGCTGATTTTTTTCCTTTACCTCTGAGTTCAGTCACTGCTTGGTTAACATTTCCATGGGGAAATGATTTTGATACCTAAATAATTATAGGTGGATGCATGAGTAATTTCTTTTGTACCTAAAACAAAAGTGTTTAGATCCCTGAAATCTGGACCGTTTGAAATATCATAACTTTTGTTTGATTTAGGTGCACTGCCCAGCTCTGGTAATCCTACTCCAGCAGGTCCAGGATCAGTCAGAGACCCTGTACAGAAGCAAATCATCTGCACAGAGTGGGAATTTGACCTCCAAGTCGTGCGGGTTGATACTGGGAACCAGAGACCATTCTAATACTTGTGCCAGTTCGTTTATATAAATATTAAATGGAGTCCAGGTTAAACAGCAGCCCTGTCTCACCCTGCATGCTGTCTCACTGTCTCACTCTGCACGCTGTCTCACTCCATGCTGTCTCATTGTCTCACTCTGCACGCTGTCTCACTCTGCACGCTGTCTCACGCCACGCTGTCTCACGCCACGCTGTCTCACGCCATGCTGTCTCACTCTGCACGCTGTCTCACCCTGTATGCTGTCTCACTCCATGCTGTCTCAGTGCACAATCTGTCTCACTGTCTCACTACACTACACTCTACACACACGCCTATACATGCTTTACACACACACACGCATATATACACCCTACACACTAGCTTATATACACCCTACACACTAGGTTATATTCACCCTACACACACGCATATATACACCCTACACACACGCATATATACACCCTACACACTAGCTTATATACACCCTACACACTAGCTTATATACACCCTACCCAAATGCCTGTATACACCTTACACATAAAATTAGTTTTACAATGGCCAAACTACTCTCTCCTCCCTCTCTGTCCTCTGTTTCCCTCTCTCCCCCCCCCCCCCCCCCCCTCTCTCTCTCCCCCCCTCTCCATCTCCAGTCCAGCTCAGCACACTGTGGCCATTGTGACTAGCGCCGTGGTAACAGGCCAAAGCCATAGAGAGCTGCTGGCTTCGATACAAGAGGCCACGGGCCAGTTCAGCCCTGCCTCAAATCCTCATCATCACTCAGCAACCTCCCTTCACCATGCTGCCTTTTTTTGGGGCGATCTATCAATATTTTTAATAATGCCCCTCGTTTCGTTTTTGCCTCGGCCATGCGGGGCCATCTTGGCATGCCGGGTTGTTTTCATAAGTCCTGCTGGAGCCGTTCCCCAGGTCGCTGATGGTCCAGCGTCACCACGACAACCGCCTCCAAACGCACACTCTCCACCCCGCTCCTAGCAACGGGCAGGAGCACCGCACGCTGTTTAGCAGCATCCCACCGTGTCCTGCAGTTGCTTTGTTGAGTGACCAGCTCAGAGGAAAACATGCCCACAAACATGAAGGTTTTGTTTGCCCCAGGCTGTGAACTGTAAGTGTTTTGCAATTGAGCAGAACCATCCTAAGTCTCTGAGCTTTGCAACTAAGCAGTCTGGGCTCCAAGAACTCTGGACATTTTTTTTTTTAAGGGACCTCGCTAATGATGCCAATCACAATCAAACTGGTTGGAGTGCTTTATGCAAATGCGAGTGTACAATCAGCCCAATGAATTTTTATTGATCATTGGTCTCTTTAGCTTTAATTAAACATTTCTGTGCTGATGCCTTTGTCCGTCTTCAAACCCACTGCAGTGTAGTTGCATTGTCCGACAGATTTCGTAACATTTTCACGAGAGAGAATTTTTGGGTGTCTCCAGTGACTTGTAAAAAAGAAAAAAAAGAAAGAAAAGGAACAAAGTTGTGGACGTGGTGGACGTCGTGGACATTGTGGACGTTGTGGATTTCCCGTCTATGAGGAGCTGAACAGGCTTCCATTGTGCTGGAAATGTCAATGTTCGCACGGTGGACTCCTGAGAAAAGGAGATTAACACAGATGTCCGCCCGACTCTCCCTCCGTTCGGTCAGCCATTTTGCCTCTGGCGTGCTCCGCCTCCACCCACTCGGTCGGAGGGCTGCATTTCCCAGAAGTGCTTACTCACGGCTCAGTGACGGGTGCAGACTCGGTTGGAGTGGCTTCGGTGAGGCGCAGGACTGGAGTTCGTCTCGCTTTTGAAAAGAGCTTTCGGGCCAAGCTCGCCGCTAGCCTGTCAATGCGAGACGAGTCCGTCCAAAAGGCATGTTGGCCGTGTACCTCCACACCGGCGCAGAGTCAGTTGGTCTTGCCTCGTCTACCCTAGAAGAGATGTACAGTGTCAGCTTGGATAAAAATATTTTTTGAACTGGGAGCAATGATAGGGCGCATACAGAGGTCAAATGGCATCTCATGGGATGATGCTAAGGTGGCTCCTCCTGGAGCAATTGTGTGTGAGATGTTTAGCCCCAAAGCCAGTGCTTCTTCCTCATGACCATGACCAGAAGACACAGGGCAGGTTGTGTAGTGTGATATCTTTATGAAATTGCCTGACTGTTTCCTTGAACAATAATGGATCCTGGGGGTATTTACTAGTATTTAGTGGTGTCTCAATCAGTAGTGAACTATCGCATGGCTGTATTTTCCAACTGGATTTTATAGTTGCTTTTATTTGTGGTTCGTATATTTAAGTATTTTTAATATAACACATCACAGTGAAGGAGATGTGGTGGAGTGATGTGGAGAGGATCATGGTTCCTCCGTCACTAGGAACCCAGGGAGAGGATGGAGGAGGAGTAAGAAGAAGAGAGGTTAAGAAAGGAAAGGAAACCATCGACATGGATACAAGTAAACACCTTCCTGCCCCGTATTTACTCAGGACGTCATGCATGCGTGCACACACACACACACACACACACACACACACACACACACACACACACACACACACACACACACACACTCCACCTTAATGGGCTTGAATTGATTACTAACTCCCTGTTCTCACTTTCACTCCATTGATTCGATAAGTCAAGGACTCTCTGGGGCCTGCTTTATCTCCAGAGAGTGTGTGTGTGTGTGTGTGTGTGTGTGTGTGTGTGTGGTGTGGGTGTGGGGGTGTGGGTGTGGGTGTGTGTGTGTGTGTGTGTTTTTGGTGTCGTTTCAGATGATGCGTACATACATTAAAACATTTCAAATAGTTTCACGTGTGCAGATGAATTCCTGAGGTGTTGCTCCCATTTGGATTGACCTGCGTGGGCGTTCCTGTCCTGCCTACGTGTGTGTGTGGTATCCAGGCAGCGACACACACCTGTAGAGCGGCACACACAACAACACATCCACAGGCATCCATCGTGTCCAAGAACATCTGCTCTCATGAGGGAACTGTGGGAAAACCAGCAGGTGATGGCTGTGTCGTTTGGCGGGGGTTGCCACGGAGAACAGCACTGCTCTGCGGACCACACCCCTCTCTGTTTCCCCTGGGGAATCCCAGACCCGCTAGTTGGTTCTGTGGTTCTGAGAGCTGAATATTTTGGGTGGATGTGCATGGTGGTGCCATGAGCAGAGCTCGGTGTGGGCTGGGAGACATGGCGGAGGGGACGCAGCATGGACAGACCCGGAGACCCCAGGCAGGATGTGAGACGGGCGTTGAGTAACCCAGTCCGTACTGGAGCGTTGAGTAACCCAGTCCGTACTGGAGCGTTGAGTAACCCAGTCTGTACTGGAGCGTTGAGTAACCCAGTCCGTACTGGAGCGTTGAGTAACCCAGTCCGTACTGGAGCGTTGAGTAACCCAGTGGAGCACTGGGAGTGATGGGGCCAGGTCCTTCATATCCCAGACCGATGCGATGGGATCATAGAGGGATGTACTGAAATGTGTCCCTGCTCCAGTGCAGAGCTGAACTGCAGGTCCAGAGCAGATGTTCCCATGGTCAGTCTAGCACCGTCATGATGGCCAAAACAAACCCAACCTAAACCCCCAGTGCACTTGGGTAGGGTAGATGCTCCCAGAGTTAAAGAAGTTTTCAGCTGAGGTTTGAAACCTTAATCAGAAGAACAGTCATAGGGAGGCGCTAGTGCTAATGCTATCCAAAGCCCTCGGCACATGGTAGCGCCTTGGTAGTGCATGATCATAACTATGGTTAGCATTATGGTTAACGCCATGGTAGCACATGGTCACCAGGCGATGAAGATGGTGTGTGTGTGTGTGTGTGTGTGTGTGTGTGTGTGTGTGTGTGTGTGTGTGTGTGTGTGCGTGTGTGCGTTGAGTTGAGGAAAAAAGGCTTGATGGATTGTGACTCGAATGGAGATCAGTTCAGCTTGTTGCAGTCCCTTTCAGGTGGTTACCAAGCTCAGTCACATGACTGTCAAATTGTGGGAGTCACACACATGCATGTGACTGATATTAACATGGCTGTGGGGTTATTGTGTGTGCGAAGACACAATTCTGAATATTTCTTGTGTGTGCTTGTGATGTGTAGAATCATGCACCCTCCAATACACATACACACACACACACACACACACACACACACACACACTCATCCCCCCAATTCCTTGGATGGGGTTGGACCCGTGCTGAGTTGATGAATTAGCGTAGCGGCGTGGAGCCCCGTGTGTTGTTGTTGCGTGCTGATTGATGGCGGGCCTGGAGCTGAGGACACACCCCTCCCCCGTCTTCTTTTGTCTCTCGTCTGCTTTTCTGCTCAGGATGCAAGACTTCTGATTGATGAAGCCTCAGACAAAGGGGCTAGTCTGAGGTGCGCAGATAGGGTTAGCAGCTACGGTAAATAAAAACATATGTGCTGTGGGGTGGGGTGGAGAGAGAGGGTGGGTGAGTAAGGGGAAGGGGGATGGTGTAGGGGTGTAGGTGGTTGCTGAGGCCTTGTTGACATATATCTCCTGTTGGCTTTTTCATTTTTCTCGGTGGAAGGGCACAGTCTGATCTTGTTTAGCTGCTAATACTGGAGGCTAGAACTGCGCTAACGACCGCTAACCTTGAGGCCAAGAAGAGGGGGAGAAATGCTGCATTTTTCTGAGGTCTAAGCTGGGTGACCCCTGAGCTCTGTACGTGTGTGTGTGTGTGTGTGTGTGTGTGTGTGTGTGTGTGTGTGTGTGTGTGTGTGCGTGTGCGTGTTGATGTCTGTCTGCAGACACACGAGTGTGACTCATCCATTCTATTGATTCATAGTCATTTCATTATTCCATGTCCTCTTAATAGAAATGAATGCTTGACTTGTTTTATGACCTACATGATGGCAGCTTCAATCATCCAGTGACTATGTCAGTAAATAAACAGGTCGAGGCACACCCGCCCAACTTCGACCTGAGCCTGCCTCATCATTTTGCTCAAACATTAGCCCAGTTTCCCAAAGATTTCTTTAGGAGACAGTGTGATCTCAGTCCCCAGAAGGTAGGTCTGCTATCGCTCTGTGCTAGAAACCTCTAGATACTGTTTTGCTCGTTTGTGTGTGTGTATCTCTGGGAAGTGGTTACAGCCCTGATTTGTTTAAGGATGCTTAGTATGGCAACACCTAACCCCCTCCTCCATCCTCAAGTCCACCCCCCCAGCACCACCCCACCTCCACCTTCAGGGAAATGTGAATGCCACCACTGCACAGTATGGAGTAGCAGGGTGTGTGCGTGCGTGGGAGCGTGGGAGCGAGCGTGGAGAGGAGTCTTGGATGTGGCACACAGGCCTTCACGTTGAGCCTGATCCTCACTCCCCTCCCCCACCCTCTGGCGCCCGTCTCCATAGGAGGCAAATGTATTCACAGAGGAAGTTCTGTGTGTGTGTGTGTCTGACAGCTTTAGGCTGAGTTTTGCTTCGCGAGTCTTTGATCACTCTGCTCTATTTTGTGAGCGTTGCATAACCACCCTGTTGCCTTGGCTAGAGGTGTATTCCAACTTATTCTCTCCCTCTTTCCATCCCTCCATCTCCTTCCTCCTCTCCCTCCCCATTTCTCTCTCCCTGTATCTCTTTCTCTCTCGCTCTCTCTCGCTCTCTCTCCTCCTCCTCTTTCTCTCTCTCCATCTCTCTCCTCTGTCCCTACGTTTTGGCCGTTATCCAAGCTGTTCCTCTTCTGTTCATATAGCCTTTCACTGAGGCCTTTTCTCCTTCTGCCTCAGTCTCTCTCTCTCTCTCTATCTCTCTCTCTCTGCCTCTCTCACTCTTTCTCTATAACTTTCTATCTGTCTCAATCTCTCTCTTATTAAGTTCTTTATCCTCAGTTCTCCTCAGGTCTCCTAACATCTACTGCACTGCATCCCACTGACAGATAGACTCCATTTTTCTCATAGCCACCCACATTTCTCCCTCTCTCTCTCCCTCTACCTCCCTCTCAATCTCTCTATTCCTCTCTCCCTCCCTCTCAATCCCCCTCTCTCTCTCCCCCTCTTTGTGATGTTATATCTATATGAAATATATCTATATGAAACACAATAATGAATTTAGGGGTAATAAGAAAATCATTTTCTTTCTCTAAAGATTAGGGAGGGTATTGGGCGGGGTTATTTTGGGACAGTTATAACGTGTGGTGTGTGGTGTGCTCATCCTCCCCCCACCCTGCAGTGGGGTCATCATCCATTACAATTGTAAATGTCCACAAACTTCCTGCTGACCACGTTGGTCTTCTACCAATGCATCAATCCAACCCCAATACGTGCGTGTGCACATGCTTCTAACCCCAATACGTGCGTGTGCACATGCTTCTAACCCCAACACGTGCGTGTGCACATGCTTCTAACCCCAACACGAGCGTGTGCACATGCTTCTAACCCCAACACGTGCGTATGCACATGCTTCTAACCCCAACACGTGCGTATGCACATGCTTCTAACCCCAACACGAGCGTGTGCACATGCTTCTAACCCCAACACGTGCGTATGCACATGCTTCTAACCCCAACACGTGCGTGTGCACATGCTTCTAACCCCAACACGAGCGTGTGCACATGCTTCTAACCCCAACACGTGCGTGTGCACATGCTTCTAACCCCAACACGTGCGTGTGCACATGCTTCTAACCCCAACACGTGCGTGTGCACATGCTTCTAACCCCAACACGTGCGTGTGCACATGCCTCTAACCCCAACACGTGCGTGTGCACATGCTTCTAACCCCAACACGTGCGTGTGCACATGCTTCTAACCCCAACACGTGCGTGTGCACATGCTTCTAACACTGTGACCTCATGATGTAGCTCTGCCCAGCTGTAATCTGCTGCACCCTGGAGCAGATGAACCATGGGACAGATCTGCAGTCTTAGTGCCTGTCTCTGTGGGTAGCCCACTGTCTCTCCCCCGTCTCTCCCCCGTTTCTCCCCTGTCTCTCCCCTGTCTCTCCCCTGTCTCTCCCCCGTCTCTCCCCTGTCTCTCCCCCGTCTCTCCCCCGTCTCTCGCCTGTCAAACTCTGCACTCTCTCGCCTGTTTCTCTCCTCTCACCTGTCTCTCTCCTCTCTCTCACGTGTCTTTCTCCTCTCTTTCGCCTTTCTCTCTCCTGTCTCCCCTGTCTCTCTCCTCTCTCTCACCTGTCTCTCTCCTCTCCCCTGTCTCTCTCCTCTCTCTCACCTGTCTCTCTCCTCTCCCCTGTCTCTCTCCTCTCTCTCACCTGTCTCTCTCCTCTCCCCTGTCTCTCTCCTCTCTCTCACCTGTCTCTCTCCTCTCCCCTGTCTCTCTCCTCTCTCTCACCTGTCTCTCTCCTCTCTCTCACCTGTCTCTCTCCTCTCTCTCCCCTGTCTCTCTCCTCTCTCTCCCCTGTCTCTCTCCTCTCTCTCACCTGTCTCTCCTCTCTCCTGTCTCTCTCCTCTCACCTGTCTCTCTCCTCTCTCTCACCTGTCTCTCTCCTCTCTCTCACCTGTCTCTCTCCTCTCTCTCCCCTGTCTCTCTCCTCTCTCTCACCTGTCTCTCTCCTCTCTCTCCCCTGTCTCTCTCCTCTCTCTCACCTGTCTCTCCTCTCTCCTGTCTCTCTCCTCTCTCCTGTCTCTCTCCTCTCACCTGTCTCTCTCCTCTCCCCTGTCTCTCTCCTCTCTCTCACCTGTCTCTCTCCTCTCTCTCACCTGTCTCTCTCCTCTCTCTCTCCTCTCTCTCACCTGTCTCTCTCCTCTCTCTCCCCTGTCTCTCCTCTCTCCTGTCTCTCTCCTCTCGCTCACCTGTCTCTCTCCTCTCTCTCACCTGTCTCTCTCCTCTCTCTCCCCTGTCTATCTCCTCTCTCTCCCCTGTCTCTCTCCTCTCGCTCACCTGTCTCTCTCCTCTCTCTCCCCTGTCTCTCTCCTCTCTCTCACCTGTCTCTCTCCTCTCTCTCCCCTGTCTCTCCTCTCTCCTGTCTCTCTCCTCTCTCTCTGTTTGCCATAATTTATAGTAACTCTTGCCAAAGTGATGAACATAATTATTAACGTTAACAAAAAAAAAGATAAATGATTTGTATGCTGTATATGAATATATGATATGAATGATATGTATGATTCTGATGGCTCCATTCTTCTGTCTCTCGGCTCTGGTCACTAAGGCTGTGCACTTTGATCATATACAGATGGTAGTAGTTCTTATTTCTAATTCTCATTTAATTGATATTCAGCTTGGTTTTGAGTTGTGGGATGTAGGTGATTGCGTTGCAAAGGTGATGTTTTTCTTTGATGAGTCTGAGAGTGTGTGTTTGTGGGTGGAGGCAGTTACTTAGATGTGCTAACATCAGGAGTAAGGAAATTCACCCTCTCTCTGTCTGTATGTTTATGGACAGATTACCAGGCACAGTTCAGCAGCTATATTGTTAATCTATTAGGTTTTTTGATTACAAGTGCATTATAATCTCTAGATTTGAGAGACGTTTGTGCCAAGACTAAATATATTGAGTCCTTGCTTGTTCTTCTGGAAGCGGATCAAGACCCGGATCATTTGGGAATCTCCCGTTAAGCATCCTGTCCCAGTGGAGAAAAATTGCTCCCCCATGTTAGTTCGTGATCCATAGCCACCATGCTGTTGAAGACGGTGAGGACAGATGTTTGTCCTTCAGCCTGCAGGCCCAGCAGACAGCAGCACCCTCTGCATGGGCGGCGTGGCTCATGCCCACACCCTCTCGTGCCCCCCTCACACGTGTGTGCAGGTGCGGTTTGGTCATGCGGCAGGTTTAAGGCCACACATCCTGACAGACGTCAGCCAGTCTCTCTGTGCCTGAGAGTCTTGCTTCTTCCAGTTAATGAATCTTTATGCATCTTTATACATCACCTGGAAATCAAATGATTGCTTCTTTATGAGGTGTGTGTGTGTGTGTGTGTGTGTGTGTGTGTGTGTGTGTGTGTGTGTGTGTGTGTGTGTGTGTGTGTGTGTGTGTGTGTGTGTGTGTGTGTGTGTGTGTGTGTGTGCACATGTGCGTGTGTGCACATGTGCGTGTGTGCACATGTGCGTGTGTGTTTTCAAATGAGAGGAGGGGGGCAGGGTTCCTTTCTCATGTAGTGTTTAGATGACATTAATGTTTAGGCAGTGAGTAGAACAACCCATGGGTCCTCAAAGTCAGCCCCTTAACCCCCACTGTCATTAGCACACACACACACACACACACAGAAATACTTAACATCTACTATCAGTATTCTGGGGAGTCACCCTTCATTTTCTTCTGCCTTCCCTCCTGCCTCACACACACACACACACCTTGTGACCTCAGCATCATTAGTCTGGAGAGAGAGTGTCAGTGGCTGTCATGTGGTATGTGATGGAGAGGCAGTCGGTAATTGTCCCGCCAAGAGTCCGGCTCAGGGCTGGACACGTTAGAAAAATTACCACTACACACACCCCTCCTCTCTCTCTCCCTCTCTCTCTTCCACGCTCTCTCACCCTCATTCTCTCCCTCTCTTTCTCCATTTCTGTCTCTCCCCCCCCCCTCCGTCACTCACTCTGTCCTTGTTCGGTGTTCTTGTGATGTGTTT
>NC_135213.1:29647285-29699785 GCF_052324685.1 Brachyhypopomus gauderio | reverse complement strand
AGCGACGCAGTGTTCAGAGAGCTGAAGAAGCCAGCCAGAGCCCCTGGGACACGTCTGCGTTCCCTGTACTGTGACTGTAATGATGGGCCCCGCGGCGTTAGCGCTCACGTTAGCGTTAGCGTTAGCCACGGCAGCAGTGGCGTGTCATTAGCCCGCGCCCTGGAGGAGCGATTTGCTTGATTTATAGTTAGAGGCGCTAATGGAGCAGATATGGCAGCACTCGCCCCCCTACTGCCCATGCTAATGAAAGTTTTGTGCAAATGTGTGTGTGTGTGTGGAGGAGGGGGATGCAGAGAAATGGAGATGGGGAAGGCAGGAAGAAAGAACGAGATGAAAGTGGGGCAGATAAAGTAGGGGTACAGATGAAAAAAGGGAAGAGAGAGAGAGGGGGAGAGAGAAGGAGATGGAGAGAGAGAAAGAGATATCGAGGTGTCCTAGGCCTTCGCAGCTGGTAGCTGGTGGTGTTTGGAGGTTTATGCCCCCATCTCCTCTGGGTCTCTGTGTGGGGCTGCCCCCACGCCCCCCTGACACACCCTCATTAAATGATGTCATCTGTGTTCACTGACCTCTCCCCACAGTAAAATTCACATTGGCTTTTTGGCATGAATTGTAATTAACTGTTGCCAAAGTGATTTTCAGGATTATCAGAATTATTAATATTAAATGTGATAAACTGTGGAGAGGTGGGGGGAGGGGGGCTGTACTATACACACACACACACACAAACACATGCATACACACACACACACACTGTGTCTGTTCTGTTCTCATGTCTGTTCTTCTGTCTGTTATGTCTTCTCGTGTCTGTTCTTATGTCTGTTCTTCTCGTGTCTGTTCTTATGTCTGTCCTTCTCGTGTCTGTTCTTATGTCTGTTCTTCTCGTGTCTGTTCTCATGTCTGTTCTTATGTCTGTCCTGCTCATGTCTGTTCTTATGTCTGTTCTTCTCGTGTCTGTTCTTATGTCTGTCCTTCTCGTGTCTGTTCTTATGTCTGTTCTTATGTCTGTTCTTCTCGTGTCTGTTCTTATGTCTGTCCTTCTCGTGTCTGTTCTTATGTCTGTTCTTCTCGTGTCTGTTCTCATGTCTGTTCTTATGTCTGTCCTGCTCATGTCTGTTCTTATGTCCGTTCTTCTCGTGTCTGTTCTTATGTCTGTCCTTCTCGTGTCTGTTCTTATGTCTGTTCTTCTCATGTCTGTTCTTATGTCTGTTCTTCTCGTGTCTGTTCTTATGTCTGTCCTTCTCGTGTCTGTTCTTATGTCTGTTCTTATGTCTGTTCTTCTCGTGTCTGTTCTTATGTCTGTTCTTATGTCTGTTCTTCTCGTGTCTGTTCTTATGTCTGTCCTTCTCGTGTCTGTTCTTATGTCTGTTCTTATGTCTGTTCTTATGTCTGTCCTGCTCGTGTCTGTTCTCATGTCTGTTCTTCTCATGTCTGTTTCCATGTCTGTTCTCATGTCTGTTCTTCTCATGTCTGTTTGTTGAATGGGTGCGTGGTTGAAGGCTCCAGACAGCAGGTGAGCTCTTCATGAATGCGTGTGTAGCTCACTTGAGCATGGGCAACAGACCTCTGCACATGCCAAGCTCAGGGTTTCTGGTCCCAAACTCGGGGGTTCTGTTCCCAAGCTCAGGGATTCTGGTCCCAAACTCGGGGGTTCTGTTCCCAAGCTCAGGGATTCTGTTCCCAAACTCGGGGGTTCTGTTCTCAAGGTCAGGAGTTCTGTTCCCAAGCTCAAGGGTTCTGTTCCCAAACTCTGGTGTTCTGTTCCCAAGCTCAGGGATTCTGTTCGCAAACTCGGGGGTTCTGTTCCCAAGGTCAGGAGTTCTGTTCCCAAGGTCAGGGGTTCTGGTCTCAAGATATCATACGTTCAGCCAGGCTGAACAAGTACCTTGCTCTAGCATGTCTTCTAAATGTTATGTACATATGATTTGCAAATGCAGTTTATTTCACAGTGCTGGCTTATTATGTAAAATGTAGACTACAGTAGCTTATATTAGGATCCAATTAATCAGACATAACTACTGCTTGACATCCTCAAATTCTACTCAGCTGCTTCATACAGACACACACACTATTTCACATTAGCTTGTTATGAGGTATTTTAAGACAGGTATGAACAGATGACCAACAACAATGGCTCCAGGCATTCATCCTGCAGCCACTGGGGCCACGCCTTCTTTCACATGAACCATCGTGATTCGCCAGATTCACTTGGCAGCCTATGCCAGCCGTCGGCTGTAGTCCCGACTGGCTATTTCTGTCTTTTATCTAAAACGTCTATGGTTGTGGGAGGTATATATTTGTCTAGGTCAGATCCAGGAGTTGAAAGAATATGGAGTACCTAACATAGTACACACTGCTGGCTCTGCACAAAGGATCCTGGACTTCTAATAGACATCTATAGAATTTTTCCACCTTTTAATAAAAGATTAAATAGTGTGTGTGTCTGTGTGTGTGTGTGTGTGTGTGCTTTGGCTTTCAGTGTTACTGGGTGACTGACGGAGCTAGTTGGATCACTGTAGGCTTTACAACCCTTCAAGCTAATGGCTCAGAAATGTGATGACTGTTTCGCTGTGTTTCTTCTCATTGTGTGTCGTCGGTGTGTGTGAGATTGTAGCAGAAAGAGAGAGAAATACAGAACGGAAGAGAGAGAGAGAGAGAGAGATGGAAAGGGAGAGAGAGAGAAATCTTTATTGGGGAAGTGTGGGGGGTGAGACTGCCACTTAAGGCTGATGGGAAAGAAATGGATTGTCACTATAGTGTCAGTTGTGGTCACATGATCATTGTGTGCGCATGTGTGTGCGCACGTGTATGCACATGTGTGTGTGTGTGTGTGTGTGTGTGTGCGTGTGTGTGTGTGTGTGTGTGTGTGTGTGTGTGTGTGTGCGCGTGTGTGTGTGTGTGCTCATCCAGTGCTCCAGGCTCCCTCCTGATTAAAGTTCAGACCTCCATCCATCTTTCCTCTCGTCCTTCCCGATTCCCCTCCACCCCTGGATAGATGCAGCTCATGCCAAACGCTATATTGTTTGCAGGCAGGAAAAGGGCGATTTGCATCGCCGCCTCCATCCTCCACTCCACCCCCTCTGCACCGTTCAGTGGAGAAGTTCCAACTGCACTGTGGGGCAATAAAGACTCCCTCCATCACACCCCTCTTCTTCATCACACCCCCTCCTCCCTCGCCATGTCCCCCTACTCCACCACACCCACCCTTCAACACTCCCCCCCCGCCTCCTCCGCCCTTTTCCGTCCGTGTACTTTCACTCGTCCTCTTCTCTGTGTACAGTAGCAAGACAGGAGCTCCGTTAAGCTTTATTAACACGGCTGTGTTGGGTATAAAATCATCAGAGTCCAGGCAGTGCACACGCACGCTATCATAAGCAAGTCCGTGTTAACCAGGTCCAAAACAAAACGACGACAAAACTACGATATTAATATTCCTTCAGCACTGCGGTGACATTCTGACTCAGGCTGAAGTATCGAGTTTCGTAGGAGAGGGCCTAGCGACCCCCACACCCACGGGGTCTTAGACAGGCTCTGTTTCTACTTACTACATACATACTACGTACCATACATTCTACATACATATTATACACTGTACATTCTACATACTTACTGTATATTCTACATACATTCTACATACTGTATATTCTACATACATATTATACACTGTACATTCTACATACATACTACATACTGTACATTCTACATACATACTACACCGTGCATTCTACATACATACTACATACTGTACATTCTACATACCTACATACTACATACTGTACTTTCTACATATCCTGCAAGAAGAATGGCTTAAAATCCCTCTGATCACTGTGCAGGACTTGTATATGTCATTCCCAAGATGAATTGATGCTGTATTGGCTGCAAAAGGCCCTACACCATACTAATACATTATTGTGGTCTAAAACCAGGTGTGTCAGTTTCATTGTCCAACTCCTGTACATGCTGTACATTCCACATACATTCTACATAGATATTGTATGTTCTACACTGTACCTACTTTCTGCAGTGGGAGGCCCTGTGGGTCACTGTTCATCTTTGTTATGGAGGTTAGACTCCCGAAGCTTTCTGGTGTGTTTCGAGAGGGTTTTAGTTCGGCTTTGCTGGTCTTGGTCCTCGCAGATGGCGAGACGTGTCGCTGTGTCCAGGATCGGTCTCTGGCAGAGCTGGACATGTTTCCAGTTCTAGCAGAACAGTCTTGTTTTGGTTCCGAGTGTTTGGAGAAATGGGCTGCTGGTATGTGTCAGTACTGCATGTGTGTTTGGAGAAATGGGCTGCTGGTATGTGTCAGTACTGCATGTGTGTTTGGAGAAATGGGCTGCTGGTATGTGTCAGTACTGCATGTGTGTTTGGAGAAATGGGCTGCTGGTATGTGTCAGTACTGCATGTGTGTTTGGAGAAATGGGCTGCTGCTATGTGTCAGTACTGCATGTGTGTTTGGAGAAATGGGCTGCTGGTATGTGTCAGTACTGCATGTGTGTTTGGAGAAATGGGCTGCTGGTATGTGTCAGTACTGCATGTGTGTTTGGAGAAATGGGCTGCTGGTATGTGTCAGTACTGCATGTGTGTTTGGAGAAATGGGCTGCTGGTATGTGTCAGTACTGCATGTGTGTTTGGAGAAATGTTTCCATTTGTGCCACACTCATGTTTCCTACTTCCATGTAAGATCCATAACCACTTTCTCACGCTTAAGCTGCCATTCCTGTTGTAGGACGCTAACCAGGGTGTGACATAAGAGACGATGTGTCCTCGCAGGGTGTGAGATTGGAAACTGTGTGTGTGTGTGTGTGTGTGTGTGTGTGTGTGTGTGTGTGGCTGGACAGATGTGTGTAGTGGATACTTTGGCGACACACTACACAGTCTAGAGTCTATGTCTGCGTCTCTTTATCTGACTTCACCTAACTCTGTCTATATCTTTCTCCCTCTGTCCCCACTTCTATCCATCTGTCTCTGCCTCTCCATCTGTCCCGCCCTCTCCATCTCTCCTCCTCAGTCTCCATCTCTCTAACTCTATCTGTTCTATATCTCCACTCTCACCGCTCCATCTCTGACTTCAGCAGGATTAAACTGCTGTGTGACACTAAACCCAGGGGGCGTGGCACTACACACAAGAGGCGTGGCACTATACCCAGGGGGCGTGGCACTACACACAAGAGACCTGGCATTATACCCAGGGGGCGTGGCACTACACTCAAGAGGCGTGGCACTATAACCAGGGGGCGTGGCACTACACACAAGAGGCGTGGCACTATACCCAAGGGGCGTGGCACTAAATCCATGCTAATTTACATCTCCATGCCTTCATGGAGGCTCCTCCACCTGTGCATTGCCCAGGGAGGCGTTTGTGGAGTCTGACCTGCGCTGCCCCTTCTCAGTTCTGTGCGGGAGCAGTTTCCATGAAAACCAACACAGCTGTTACTATTTCTGACTGCTGTGCGAAGGGACTGTCTCTGGACACCCTTAGAAGCGAACTAGCCGCTAGCTAGTTGTTGGCAAATTCATTGGCATTTCAACATCGATTTTGAAAGTTTTTATTTTCATTTTATAGTCTTTTTTGTTGTTGCAGATTAGTCTTGGTTCGTGGCAGACCTGTGGGTTCTTGATTTCGGGTGGAGATTCGCAGTGTGGATGGACTGGTCTGCTCCTTTGGCCCAGTTGTCTTAGACATGTGGACAAAATCCAGGTGGACTGTTCCTGAGCTTTAGATTATGAGAATCTCATAGATGATGAGAACTTGCTCATGTCCATGTCCATGTTGAGACCAACCAGTGCCTCATCAAAAGAGACAATTGCTATGGGGCGGGGCACATGGTATCTCACCCAATCAAGACAGACCTCTACCAAGGCAGTGGGGGGAGCTACTGAGGTTTCCAGCTCAATCGACACTTTACATTCTTCATATCTGAAAACCCGTTTTTGAACCTGCATGGGTGAAGCTTCAGCGCAGTGTGGCCTTGTTGGCTGGTTAACAAGGGCCTGTGGCTATGGGCCTTCATTAGAGGTTATCAAGGGCCCAAGGCTAGGGGCATTCGTTAGGGTTTATCAAGTGCCTAAGGCTAGGGGCTTTCATTATGGGTTATCAAGGGCCCAAGGCTAGTGGCCTTCGTTAGTGGTTATCAAGGGCCCAAGGCTAGGGGCCTTCGTTATTGGTTATCAAGGGCCCAAGACTAGGGGCCTTCATTAGGGGACAGGGAACACAGTCTCTCACTACACTTCAGCTGGTCTTCCATGGCATGAATGCAATAAGATACACTGCCAAAGCTGTTAACAAGAAACACATAAATAAACAAAATCTCTTTCTCTCTATCCCTGTCTCCCCCTCTCTCTCTCCCTCTCTGTCTCCCTCTCTCCTTTTGTCTCTCTCCCTCTGTCTCTCTCTCTCTCTCCGTCTCCCTCTCTCCTGCTCTTATTATTTTATTTCTTGCTTCTCTGTCCATGCCCTGAATGTCTCTAGCAGAAATAGTCATGTACCCCCAAAATAATACCGATGGAAAAATAATTAGGCCTAAGAAAAGAAGAGGAAGGAGAATGAGAAGCAGGAGAAGCGGAGGGAGAGAGAGAGAGTCAAAAAGAGACAGAACGGAGAAGGTGAGGAGAAGAGAGGGAGTGAGGGAGGAAGGGAGAGATAAGGAGAGGGATCCATGCAAAAACAGTGTAGAGACGTGTCCTGACCACTCCTGTGGTAATAGGGTCTGTAAAACGCTTTGAATAGTGGGTGTAAACAGGACCAGAGAGAAGTGACACAGGCCCAAGGAAGTGCCCAGCATGGTCTCATCTGTTTATCTCTCTATCACACACACTCAATCTCTCTCGGGCACACACACACACACACACACACACACACACAGACTAAGCTGAGCACACTGAACACACACTAGTTGACGCAAAGACAACTGCTAACTCTGAAATGCCTTGTAGTAATAATGTGATCTCATCTTTCTCTCCCACAAACACACACACACTCTCTCTCTCTCTCTCTCTCTCTCTCTCTCTCTCTCTCTCTCTCTCTCTCTCTCTCTCTCTGTCTGTCTGTCTGTCTGTCTGTCTGTCTCTCACACACACGCACATTTTTTATTCAGGACATGAAATCTCATCTAGTAGGTATAGTCTTCCTCTTTCCTCCCATGGTGAACATTATACATTACTCCTACAGGGAATACACACACACAGCTTTTTATGTGTATGAAATTAGGTCAGCCTTTTTCTTTTCCTTCTTCAAGTTTAACATTCTATGCTTTAAATAGGGTAATGCTTTTCTGAGCATTCTAATTACGCACCCGTTACATGCACAAGGTCTCACACACACACACACACACACACACACACACACACACACACACACACACACACACACACACAGGCAAACGGGTTCCTTCTGTTCTGGTCATCACATCGTCCTAAAACAGTCATCACAACTTTGTGTAAAAACTGACACACAACACTCAGAAACATGTCGCAGGATTTTTTACCAGTGGCATAAAGGGCACACAGGGCCACATGAGAAATCAAGTTTATATGGTGGTCTATAGACTCTCTGGTTTACAGGGTGGTCTATAGACCCTCTGGTCTACAGGGTGGTCTTTAGGGTAAATTCAAGGTCAGTATTAATAATGGCTTCTTTGTTCCTTTTACTAGTTATTGTGTATGTAAGGAAATGTAGACCCATGGTGCAGTGTGTGAAGGGAGGATTTGTGGTGGCAGCTCACATCTTCTTTCTTTGATTTAATCAGAGAGCTGTTATTTCCACGGTGACAGGAGGAGAGGAAAACTGATTCAAACCTTTGTGGGCCTATCACCATAGGGAAAGAGGAAAGTCAAGAGAGGGGTATGGGTGTGGGTATGGGTGGATGGATGTGGGTGTGGGTGAGTGAGAGAGAAAGAAGGGTTTAGGCTTTTGATAGCTCTTCTAATCATTCATACTGATTTCACTAAGGTACATATCTTCATTGTTTCCCTTTGCTTCATTTTCTGCTGAGCTGAGCTGGAAAAGCTCCAGACATCTCAACCCCAAAACACCCACACACTCCAGACAACTCAACCCCGAAAAACACACACAAACTCCAGATAACTCAACCCCGAAACACACACAAACTCCAGATAACTCAACCCCGAAACACACACAAAAACTTCAGACATCTCAACCCCGAAACACCCACACACTCCAGACAACTCAACCCCAAAACACCCACACACTCCAGACAACTCAACCCCGAAAAACACACACAAACTCCAGATAACTCAACCCCGAAACACACACAAAAACTTCAGACATCTCAACCCCGAAACACCCACACACTCCAGACATCTCAACCCCGAAACACCCACACACTCCAGACAACTCAACCCCAAAACACCCACACACTCCAGACAACTCAACCCCAAAACACACACACAAACTCCAGACAACTCAACCTCAAAACACCCACACACTCCAGACAACTAAATCCTGAAACACCCACACACTCCAGACAACTAAATCCTGAAACACACACACACACACACCAGACATCTCAACCCCGAAACACACACACACACTCCAGACAACTCAACCCTGAAACTCCCACACTCTTGACAACCCTAAACAGTGAAACAGACGGACACTCAAGGCACCCTAACAAATGTGCACACATCCAAACACCCAGACACACATAAGCATCCAAACACTCTAGGGTTAGACACCCAAACATGCTCACACCCAGACTCTCAGAATTTGTCACATTCTTTTCTTTTTGTGACTTTCCAGGTTGATTCTCTGCTGAGTTTTGAGGTGTGTGAACATGTGCAGACTTCTGGGAGTTCTCAGAGGACTGAGGTTCCTACTTACCAATACCTTGCTCATTTGTGGTTGCATGTATTCTGAGGTGTTAGGGAGGAGTGAGTGTGTTATAGGAAGTGTGTGTGTTGGGGAGGAGACTGAGATGTGGAGGAGTGTGTGTTTGTTATGAAGGAAACTGAGGTGTGGAGTGTGTGTGTGTGTGTGTGTGTGTGTGTGTGTGTGTGTGTGTGTGTGTGTGTGTGTGTGTGTGTGTGTGTGTGTGTGTGTGTGTTGGAGGTAACTGTGAGGTGTGTTGGAGTAACTGAAGTATGTTAGGGGGTAACTGTGAGGTGGTTATGGGGTATTTTGGGCTTGATCTGGTGTTTATTCTGGTGTAATTTCAGTATTTATCTTAATGTTTTTCTCACAGAATAATGTTAAGATGGAGCTTTTCTAGTCAAATCTTGCTTCGTCTCTCCCCTTTCCCCTGCTTATTCTCTTTCTCTCTCTCTCTCTCTCTCTCTCTCTCTCTCACACACACACACACACACACACACACACACACACACACACATTCTTTCTATTTCTCGCCTCCTCTCATTTTTCTCTCTTGCTTTCCTTTCCTTCCTTCCATCTAACACAAAGACGCAAACACACACACACACACACAGTGGAAGCTGTTAACTGCACTGCCTGGTGCTGGACCTCTTCCTGTTTGGGTTCAGCTCTCTCCATGACTGAAAACAAACCCAAAGGATCGAAACAGCCTAATATCACACACATGGCTTAAAAACACTCATGAGTTAACAGTACAGGTCAAGTATTTAACAGTACAGTTGTGTTTAACAGTACAGTTGTGTTAACAACGCAGGTGAGTTGTGTTGTTTTAACAATACAGGCCTGTGTTGTTTAACAATGCAGGAGAGGCATGTAATTGCAGGAGTGTTGAGTTGTGTGTAATTATAGGTGTATTGAGTTGTGTGTGTATATGCAAGTGCAATGAGTTGTTTGTAAGTGCAGGTGTATTGTGGTGTTTGTAAGTGCGGGTGTGTTGAGTTGCACGTAAGTGCAGGTGTGTTGAGTTGCGTGTAAGTGCAGGTATGTTGAGTTGTGTGTAAGTGCAGACGTGTTGAGTTGTGTGTATGTGCAGACGTGTTGAGTTGTGTGTATGTGCAGGCGTGTTGAGTTGTGTGTATGTGCAGGCGTGTTGAGTTGTGTGTATGTGCAGACGTGTTGTTGTGTCTATGTGCAGGCGTGATGAATTGTGTGTATGTGCAGGCGTGATGAATTGGGTGTATGTGCAGGCGTGATGAATTGTGTGTATGTGCAGGTGTGATGAATTGTGTGTATGTGCAGGTGTGATGAATTGTGTATGTGCAGGCGTGTTGAGTTGTGTGTATGTGCAGGCATGTTGAGTTGTGTGTATGTGCAGGCGTGTTGAGTTGTGTATGTGCAGGTGTGTTGAGTTGTGTGTATGTGCAGGTGTGTTGAGTTGTGTGTATGTGCAGGTGTGTTGAGTTGTGTGTATGTGCAGGCGTGTTGAGTTGTGTGTATGTGCAGGTGTGTTGAGTTGTGTGTATGTGCAGGTGTGTTGAGTTGTGTGTATGTGCAGGTGTGATGAATTGTGTGTATGTGCAGGTGTGATGAATTGTGTATGTGCAGGCGTGTTGAGTTGTGTGTATGTGCAGGCATGTTGAGTTGTGTGTATGTGCAGGCGTGTTGAGTTGTGTGTATGTGCAGGTGTGTTGAGTTGTGTATGTGCAGGCGTGTTGAGTTGTGTGTATGTGCAGGCGTGTTGAGTTGTGTGTATGTGCAGGCGTGTTGAGTTGAGTTGTGTGTATGTGCAGGCGTGTTGAGTTGTGTGTATGTGCAGGCGTGTTGAGATGTGTGTATGTGCAGGCGTGTTGAGATGTGTGTATGTGCAGGCGTGTTGAGTTGTGTGTATGTGCAGGCGTGATGGGTTGTGTGTATGTGCAGCTGTGATGGGTTGTGTGTATGTGCAGGTGTGTTGAGATGTGTGTATGTGCAGGTGTGTTGAGTTGTATATAAGGTGTGCTGTTACAGGTGCTGGCTGCTACTGGTTAGAAAATGTGCATCATTTAGCTTCATGTCTTGCTGTGAAGGCCTCAGGTTGTGTGTGTGTGTGTGTGTGTGTGTGTGTGTGTGTGTGTGTGTGTGTGTGTGTGTGTGTGTGTGTCAGGATGTGTCACAAGCAATGATGTTAATGTCTCACAAATACCAATCAATCAGTTAGCTAATCAATACTCATCTTTTCCAGCCCTGAGGCGAGAAGAAAGAAATGGACACACACATGCACACACACATGCGCACACAGGCACACACACACACTCACTGGAACTCTTGAATGTGTTGATTTCACTTCTGCACTGTGGGTAGTAACCGTAGTTAGGCAGAAATAAGGATATGATACTGCTGCAGCCACTCAACCAACACAGGCACTGTGTGTGTGTGTGTGTGTGTGTGTGTGTGTGTGTGTGTGTGTGTGTGTGTGTGTGTGTGTGTGTGTGTGTGTGTGTGCGCGTGCGTGCGTGCGTGTTTTAATGTCCATATATCTGTGAGGCCTTTTAGGGTGAAATTCAAAGAAATAGTGTGCACACACTACTTCTGCATTACACAGAAAACACACACGTGCACTACACTACACATGATGACTTACTCCTGATGAGTTCTGGATAATAGAAATCTAACAGACGTTTGCAGGTCATGTCTCCATGGCCACTGTGTGTGAGTGTGTGAGTGTGTGCGTGCGTGCGTGTGTATGTGTGTGTGTTTGTATATGTGTTCTTGAACCACCAGGTTTACAAACAGAGAGAGACGGGGAGGAACAGATGACAGAGGAAGAGAGAGATGGAGGGGAGATGAGCGAGGAGATGAGGGGAGGGAGGAGAGGAGAGGAGGGAGGAGATGAGGAGAGGCGAGGAGGGAGGAGATGAGGGGAGGGAGGAGATGAGAGGAGGGAGGAGAGGGGAGGAGAGGCGAGGAGGGAGGAGATGAGGGGAGGGAGGAGAGGAGGGGAGGGCGGAGAGGAGGGGAGGGAGGAGAGGAGAGGAGGGAGGAGATGAGGGGAGGGAGGAGATGAGGGGAGGGAGGAGAGGAGAGGAGGGAGGAGAGGAGGGGAGAGAGGAGAGGAGGGAGGAGAGGAGAGGAGGGAGGAGAGGAGGGAGGAGAGGAGGGGAGGGAGGAGAGGAGAGGAGGGAGGAGAGGAGGGGAGGGAGGAGATGAGAGGAGGGAGGAGATGAGAGGAGGGAGGAGAGGAGGGGAGAGAGGAGAGGAGGGAGGAGAGGAGAGGAGGGAGGAGAGGAGGGAGGAGAGGAGGGGAGGGAGGAGAGGAGAGGAGAGGAGGGAGGAGAGGAGGGGAGGGAGGAGATGAGAGGAGGGAGGAGATGAGAGGAGGGAGGAGATGAGGGGAGGGAGGAGAGGAGAGGAGGGAGGAGATGAGAGGAGGGGAGGGAGGAGAGGAGAGGAGCGAGGAGATGAGGGGAGGGAGGAGATGAGGGGAGGGAGGAGATGAGGAGAGGAGACTTTAGTCAGGCCAGGAGGGGAGGGAGGAGAGGAGAGGAGGGAGGAGATGAGAGGAGGGAGGAGAGGAGGGGAGGGAGGAGAGGAGAGGAGGGAGGAGATGAGAGGAGGGAGGAGAGGAGGGGAGGGAGGAGAGGAGAGGAGCGAGGAGATGAGGGGAGGGAGGAGAGGAGAGGAGGGAGGAGAGGAGGGGAGGGAGGAGATGAGGGGAGGGAGGAGATGAGGAGAGGGAGGAGATGAGGAGAGGAGACTTTAGTCAGGCCAGGAGGGACCGCAGTAAGAGGAGAGGAGACTTTAGTCAGGCCAGGAGGGACCGCAGTAAGGCCTCTATTGGGTTGTGGTTCTCCCTGTGCTGCCAGGTGGCTGATATGTGATTAAATCATCTCAATAAATAACCCATTGTTCAACTCTCCAGATTGTTTGTTATTTAAGTATTTATAAGTTTCAGTCTTGCAGTTCAGTGTTGTAGCCTCTCTGCTAGCCTCTGTCCTAGCCTGTGTGCTAGCATGTGTGCTAGCCTCTGAGCTACCTATGTATTTGTATTGAATTTAAGTGTTTTTAGCTTCATGATATCATGGCAACATTATAACAAGATTAAAATGACAATACTCTCTGTTCTGCACTGTCACATTGTGTAGTTCAATGGAAAGACACTGATTGGCTGTGAAGCTGTGAAGGGCAAATCCCACCTCCCTGCTGTTGTGACACGCACTTAAAAACCACTAAGTGTTAAAGACATACAAAATGAATAGTCTAACTTCTGTTATACAGTGTCTTATACACGGGAGAGAGAGAGCGTGTGTGTGTGTGTGTGTGTGTGTGTGTGTGTGTGTGTGTGTGTGTGTGTGTGTGTGTGTGTGTGTGTGTGTGTGTGTGTGTGTGTGTGTGTGTGTGTGTGTGTGTGTGCGCGCGTGCAGACCTAGTGGCTCTGTAGGAGTAGCAGTGTCAGCTGGAAAGGAACTGGACCATGGTGCTGAAATATGGTTTTCATTAGGAAGAGGCCCTGAGTGTGTGTGTGTGTGTGTGTGTGTGTGTGTGTGTGTGTGTGTGTGTGTGTGTGTGTGTGTGTGTGTGTGTGTGTGTACAGACCTAGTGAAAGAGTCTTACGAGTGTTACAAGTATGCCAGTCTTTAGGTATTTCTTGGAAGTGTGTTGTGTGTGGGTGTGTGTGCATGTGTGGATCAGTACTCTGACATCATCTTTACTGTATCCAGCTTGAAACTGCAACATCTACCTGCAAGCAAAGGTTTATGAGGTTAGCGTTGCACTTAAAAGAACTGGCATGGTGTTGAGAAGACTGCTTCGCTGTGGTGAGGTGTAAGTGTGTGTGTGTGTGTGTGTCACTTCCACTTAAGTGTGTGTGAGTTGTGGGGTGGGGGGGGTGATGTGATTCCCACGAGAACAAGGACTCACATGCTGTTATTCCTTTCAAATTTCACCAATTATGATGCAATCGTTAGAACAGAATGCTCAGCAGATCTGGGGCCAGTTTTGGGTGTGCTGTGCTTTTGTGTTCAGCTGGGTCAACTGTGCTGAGATCAGCTAGGTCAACTGCTCTGGGTTTAGGTTTGGCTGACAGAAATCAAATTTTTCTGTGTCACTGCAAATTTTTCAGAGGAGGAGAATAGAAGCAGCAGATAAAACAAACGAAAGGACGAAAGCTCAACCCCAGACCAGTGTGTGTATGTGTGTGTGAGTGAAAAGTAAAGAGTGTGTGTGTGTGTGTGTGTGTGTGTGTGTGTGAGTGACAGCGATTGTGTGTGTGTGCATGTGTGTGTGAGAGAGAGCAAGAGAGTTTGTGTCAGTGAGAGTGAGAGACTGTGAGTGTGTGTTTGTGTGTGTGCGTGTGTGTGTGAATGAGTGAGAGCGATTGTGTGCGCGTGTGTATGTGTGTGTGTGTGAGAGAGACAGAGTGTGTGTGTGTGTGTGTGTGTGTGTGTGTGTATCTCTTCACTCTTTCTTCTTGTTGGTGAAATGTTCCCTCCTTCAGCTCACTCATCTCTCCATATTTCATATCAGACAAAATCTTTCCCTCTCAGCCAGCTGTGTCAACAGCAGGGCCAGCACTGCATGTTTCTTTCACACACACACACACACACACACACACACACACACACACACACACACACACACATACACAAGCCTGTGGTTTGGGGTTGCAAGCATAGTCATGCACACACACACACACACACACACACAGGAAAGAGGGGAGGTTTGCATGTAAGGTCACACAGAGCTGATGCTGTGTAGAGCCTGTAGTCCCTAGCAGAGCCGCCACCCTCCCACAGCGTAACACTGTAGTGTTCACTAATGCTGCACTGTGGCACATGGAGGACTTTAGTGAACTCTGTACTGCAGCTGCGTGCGTGCGTGCGTGCGTGCGTGCGTGCGTGCGTGCGTGCGTGCGTGCGTGCGTGCGTGCGTGCGCTCTGCCGGATGTATCCACCTGAGCCATTTCACTGTATGAGAGTTGTGTTGTGGTGCTAGGGTCTAACTGCCATGACAGAAAGTTCACTGGTACACTATAGACTGAGTCTATTCCATGGATGGCAGCTTGTGTGTGTGTGTGTGTGTGTGTGTGTGTGTGTGTGTGTGTGTGTGTGTGTGTGTGTGTGTGTGCGCACCCCTTTGTGTACAGAGACACACTCTCACAAATGTGCACATACACGTATATCATGACCTAGTGTGATTCTACAGGTGTATGATTGTACACACACACACACACACACACATATATAACCTATTGTGGTACAGTAGGTGTATGTTCACTGGCATTTAGGGTAATTACAGGCTGACCTTTCTGATGGAGGGTTTGATGTCACAGGGCTTCTCCTGTGTCAAGTGTCTAGATGCTGAGGTGAAAGCATGCATGCCTATGCACGTGTGTGTGTGTGTGTGTGTGTGTGTGTGTGTGTGTGTGTGTGTGTGTGTGTGTGTGTGTGTGTGTGTGTGTGTGTGTCTACCATTCTGGGTCTGTTGTCTACATAAAAACACACGCACACACATTCAGAGGGTGTGGCGTTCTGGGTGACTTCTACACACATGCAAGGTATTGTGTTTTGGGTGTGCTCCACAGGCACACAAAGGTGTGGTGTTGTGGGTGTGGTCTACAGACACACAGATGATGTAGTGTTCCAGGTGTGTTACATAAACACACACCCACACATAGGTTGTGGTGCTCTGGGTATGTTCTGCAGATACACATAGGGTTTAGTGTTCCAGCTGTGTTCTTCAGATACAGGGTTTAGTGTTCCAGCTGTGTTCTTCAGATACAGGGTTTAGTGTTCCAGCTGTGTTCTTCAGATACAGGGTTTAGTGTTCCAGCTGTGTTCTTCAGATACAGGGTTTAGTGTTCTGAGTGTGTTCTACAGACACAGGGTTGAGTGTTCTGAGTGTGTTCTTCAGATACAGGGTTTAGTGTTCTGAGTGTGTTCTACAGATACAGGGTTTAGTGTTCTGAGTGTGTTCTACAGACACAGGGTTTAGTGTTCTGAGTGTGTTCTACAGATACAGGGTTTAGAGTTCTGAGTGTGTTCTACAGATACAGGGTTTAGTGTTCTGAGTGTGTTCTACAGACACAGGGTTTAGTGTTCTGAGTGTGTTCTACAGACACAGGGTTTAGTGTTCTGAGTGTGTTCTACAGACACAGGGTTGAGTGTTCTGAGTGTGTTCTACAGATACAGGGTTTAGAGTTCTGAGTGTGTTCTACAGATACAGGGTTTAGTGTTCTGAGTGTGTTCTACAGACACAGGGTTGAGTGTTCTGAGTGTGTTCTACAGATACAGGGTTTAGAGTTCTGAGTGTGTTCTACAGACACAGGGTTTAGTGTTCTGAGTGTGTTCTACAGATACAGGGTTTAGAGTTCTGAGTGTGTTCTACAGATACAGGGTTTAGTGTTCTGAGTGTGTTCTACAGATACAGGGTTTAGAGTTCTGAGTGTGTTCTACAGACTCTTTTCCATCATTACTTTGGTGTGTGTGCTTGCAGTTGTGTGCATGCATGCGGCTGTGTGTGTGTGCATGCTTGTGTTTGTTTGCGGGTGTGATCTGAACTCACTGATGTGTGTGTGTATGTGTGTGTGTGTGTGTGTGTGTCTGTGTGTGTGTGTGTGTGTGTGTATTGCACCAGTGTGTCTCTCATGTTGACTTCACGTACATCCCTGGAGTTTACTAGCACTCCACCTGTTGTGATCCACCTGATGAACCATCAGACTTTGAAAACCCTATGAGACAGCTTTGTAGGGACCTTCATAGAGAAAGATGGTTCACAAAGACCAGGAGGAAAATGATAACGAGATGAGACCTGGCCTGTCCTATCGGAGTTCTCACTGAGACAGTCTGAATCCACACTGAGAAAGTCTGAATTTACACAGAGATATCGATGGTGGTTTATTATATCATAAATCTCTTGCTAAAAAAGTTGCTGAAAAAATTTATATAGTATTATTTATTACAATAACATGTTCATATCACTCTTAACACCCTATGTGTGTGTGTTTGTGTGTGTGTGTGTGTTACAAGGCTTGTGAGAGTTCCTCTCTGAAACATCATAGTAACGTATAATCCATCATTGGTAGCAGACACAAACAGTTGCAACATCCTTTACAATATTTGTGTGTGTGTGTGTGTGTGTGTGTGTGTGTGTGTGTGTGTGTGTGTGTGTGTGTATGCATACATATGCTTGTGTGTGCGCCTGCTGTATGTGTATGCATGTGTGCACATGCTTGTGTGTGTGTGTGGTGTAGTCATGCTTGAGTAAGGCTAGTGTCACTGAGTTTGTGTTGTGACAGCTCTGTTGTTACTCCATCTCCAGCATGGTGGGTGGAGTAGATGGAGTAGGGGGTGGGGTGGTGGTGGTGGGATGGGAGGAGGTCTGAGGTTAGTCACTCTGGCCAGAGTCTTCACACCACTACCTTGGTCTCTCTGCCTTGTGAGTCTGATATTATGTACTCTAAGTGTGTGTGTGTGCCTGCATGTGGGCTTGTGTGTGTGTGTGTGTGTGTGTGTGTGTGTGTGTGTGTGTGTGTGTGTGTGTGTGTGTGTGTGTGTGCGCACGCGCGCCTGCTTGTGTCTGTGTGTGTGTGTGTGTGCGCGCACCTGCTTGTGTGTGTGTGTGTGCGCGCGCCTGCTTGTGTGTGTGTGTGTGTCTGTCACATTACACTATGCCTGTATGTGTGCTTACATGTTGTGTGTCTCTGTGTGTGCACACACATGAGTGTTTCTGCGTGTGTGTGTGTGTGTGTGTGTGTGTGTGTGTGTGTGTGTGTGTGTGTGTGTGTTTATGTGTTCGTTTGTGTATGTATGTGCAGGCATCACTGCTTTGAATTGACCATTATCTTGTGTTTTGTATAGAGCCCATGTGGGGCTCTACAAACCTAATTAAGGAGAGCTCCCTACTCTGCTTTACAACTACACTCTTCTTTTTTATCCTCTAGTTAAGATCATGGTAATGAGTGTGTGTGTGTGTGTGTGTGTGTGTGTGTGTGTGTGTGTGTGTGTGTGTGCGTGTGCGTGTGCGTGTGCGTGTGCGTGTGTGTGTTGAGGGGAAAATCTCTGGGATGTTCTGTGTTCTCTAGCAGTAATTAGAAAGGAGGGGTTGTTTCTGTGGTGTTTCACAGACATAACAGTTCATCAGGCACTGAGACACTATGGCCTTTACCCAAACACTTCCACTTAAGCACTGTAGTGTTCATGGCAACCAGAAGTACTTTATCTGTCTCTCTCTCTGTCTCTCTCTCTGTCTCTCTCTCTAGGGGTTGTTTGTGAGGAAAAGAGGACACAGAAGGAAAGGCTGATGACTGCTTCAAATGGAATAGAATCTTCTAGAACCTTCGTGTGAGCTTCTGCCACCACTTCTATGTCCAGGAACTCTGGGTGCAACAGGTGTGGGTCTTGTCCAGCCGGTGGAACTCTGTCCCCATCTCCTTCATCTCAGACTCCGCGCCGAGACAAGAGGACCCTCTCTAGCACCAAAGGACCCTTGCTTGACCATTCTCTTGCCTGTAAAAAAAAAAAAACTTTCCAAGACCTCTCCAGGTTTCTGCCGATTCCAGCTCCTCCACCCACCCACGTACAACCCCGTCTCACACACCCGCATGCACACACACCACGTCTCGATGTAAAACCCGGAGCGTATCTGGCTGCCGGCCATTTTGAATCGCGTCGAGTGTGTGCTGCAGACGGACGTTTGCGGTGGCCATGTCTGGTAAGGGCAACCCGGGCCCTCACCTGAATGGCTTCCCCATGGCCCACTTCTCCTACTTCTTCCCTCACATGCTGGGAGGGCTGTCTCCTCCACCCGTGCCCACGCTGCCCCTCAGCGGATACAACACTCCTTCTCCCGCCAGTAAGTACCACTGGTTTGGCATCAGTCCTGCTTCTCATAACTGTTCCTCACACTCAAAGAGTGGAAATAGATTCATTTAAATGTTTTTGTGTAAAAACGTCAATGTGTACGCTGGTCAGTAACGTAGTCATGGTGTCAGTGATCGAAGCCTGCATAAAACACATCTAATACTGGTTTTAATACTGGTGTGTGTGTGTGTTGTGTTGTACTGGGTAATAATGCTGGGTTTGCAGCTGTCTGGTTGGGTTTTGCCAGGTGAGTCAACAGTCCCATCAAAGGTGGCCATTGGACCAACTGGACCAATAAGGTCAACTCAAGGGGCAGGAAACATTGTGTGATTGGACCATGCAGGTCATGCAGTCCGGGTGGTGAGGTTTGGAGGGTCTTCCTCTGGGTTATGTAAGGAAACCAAGCCTTAGAAAGTGAGGCTTTGAATGGCTGACATTCATTTACTCGTATGAGTGTTAAAGTATTACAGTGTTAAAGCGTTAGTTTGACTGATTTTTTTTGTCTAAATTAGCATCAGTGGCATGAGTGAACAAATGGCAGTGATGCAAATTTAGACAAAAAAATCTTCGTGCTCGCCCTGGATTACTGGATTCTTCCTTGGATCACCTGTATACAATCCCTGGCCAACGTTCCTGGATTCCTCATAATCACACAGGCCAGTGATCCTGAATCCCTCATAAACACACAGGCCAGTGATCCTGGATTCCTCATAAACACACAGGCCAGTGATCCTGGATTCCTCATAATCACACAGGCCAGTGATCCTGGATTCCTCATAAACACACAGGCCAGTGATCCTGAATCCCTCATAAACACACAGACCAGTGATCCTGAATCCCTCCTAACCACTCATGTCACCATGTCAGCATGCCTGGATCCCTCATAAACACTAACAGGCCGATGTTTCTGAATCCTGGATCCATTGTAAACCCACACAGGCTAGCAGTGAAACATAAAGAGTGATGAATGATACGCTTCCTGTTTCAGTAGAAAGACTGTCCTTATGTATTTGAGTAATGTCTGATTGTGAGTGTGTGCTCGTGTGCAAGTGTGCGTGCGTGCGTGCGTGCGTGCGTGCGTGCGTGTGTGTGTGTGTGTTTATAGAGAGATGCTGCCAGGTTCCTTTCCTCTTGTAGAACAAACACATCCTGGCTACAGCCCTAGGAACACAACCACTTCCTGTACACACAGTACTATCTCACACACACACACACACACACACACACACACACACACATAGTACTATCTGTCTCTAGAAAGCCTGTATGCAGCTGCCCTCTTACCAAACACACACACACACACAGTCCAGTCATTCTCCTGGCCTCGTAAAGTGGTGTCTGTTGTGTAATCTTCTTAGTTTTTCCATATTGCAAAATGTCAGCTTGAAAAATTCCATCTGTCTGCATTACTGTAAACATTTTGACAACCAAGTATTGAGAGACCTTAGTACGTGTGTGTGTGTGTGTGTGTGTGTGTGTGTGTGTGTGTGTGTGTGTGTGTGTGTGTGTGTGTTTGTGTTTGTGTTTGTGTGTGTATTACTGTGGTGGCCATACCACCTCTCAAGTCACTGTGGGTGAGTGTGTGCATGTGTGTGTGAGTGAAAGGTGGTTTTGCTCACTGCTGGTGGTCTTCCTTTGGATGTCCCTGCACAGAGCAGTTCCACTTGGGTGGCAAGACCTGAGCTAACCTCAGAGAAAGCCTCCAGAACAAACACACACACCCTCTCTCTCTCTCTCTCTCTCTCTCTCTCTCTCTCTCTCTCTCTCACACACACACACACACACACACACACACACACACACACACACACACACACACACACACACACACACACACACACAGCCACATCTTTCAGATACCTAGCAGGAGTGTATTGTTGTGGAGCACTACTGCCTTAATTAACAGACACATCAAGCTCATACACACAGGTGTGTCCTTCAGATACCTACTGTAGAACACCACTGCCCAACAGCACATATCAAACACATGTACACACACACACACACACACACACACACACACACACACACACACACACACGTGCATGTGTTACATAAGAGATGTCTTCATATTCACAGGGTTGAACCTACCCCCCCACCCCTCTAGAACACCACAGACAAGACACACACGCACACACACTGTCTGTTATGGCACTATGTTCTATAGCGGTACACTCCTGCTAGATATCTGAAAGATATCTGTCTGTCTGTGTGTGTATGTATGTGTGTGAGAGGGAGAGGGAGGGAGGGAGGGAGGGAGGGAGGGAGGGAGGGGGAGAGAGAGAGAGAGAGAGAGAGAGAGAGAGAGAGAGAGAGAGAGAGAGAGAGAGAGAGAGAGAGAGATCATGACCCAGGATGAGAGTTCATCCTGCACGGTCTGTCAGAATCTGTCAGCATTACACTCACACAAATGTGCAAACAGTCTTTTTTGGTTTTCTGTGGCTGATTATGCAAATCCCTCCTTTCTACTTCCTCCCAGAGAGTGAGCTGTCTCCCTCAAATCACACACGGCTCAATTCCGCATTGACACACACAGAGGTGGAAAGAGTACTGTAAAATTGTAATTGAGTAAAAGTATCTTTACTTTGCCTAAAATCTACTCGGAGTAAAAGTAAAATTACCCATCTCAAAATTTACTCGAGTAAAAGTACAAAATTATTTCATTTAAAATGTAATTTGAGTAAAAGTTACTTAGTTACTTTCAGTTATTTAATGCATGGATGAATCATGAACCAAATTCAGCACAAGTTGTTTTAATCGATTTCAAAGTGTATTTAAGTGCACATCCACACTTGCAAAAAGATCAGCTGGGCTCAGTAACATACTTCCTCACAGCACAAGGACAATCACAACCTGTACCATAAAGTGCAAACAATTTTCAGTCCTATTCTCCAATGGACAACACTATGATAAGAATAAAGAAATTTAAATTACAAATTATTCAAAAAACAAAATGCACACAAAATTAAGTGCACACAAGATGCCACAAATCAAACTAAAATGCAACAGGATTCCACTACTCTCAATAAAATGCCCACAGGATCCCACATCAAAAATTTAAAAATGCACATAGGATCCCACAATTTAAAAGTAAGTGCTCAGAGGATCTAACTATTCACAATAAAATGCCCACAGGTTGCCACAACTCAAAATAAAATATAAAATTACCACAGTATCCCATATCTCAAAATAAAACAAAATGTGCACAGGATTCCACTATTTAAAACTCTCACAGGATCCAACTATTCAAAATACAGTGCCCACAGGATTCCACTTTTCACAATAAAATGTCCACAGGATCCCACAGAACCTGATAGATAGAAGATTTAAAGATGGAACAATCTCATCCTTTTAGAAAAAAGTGCACCAGATTACGAGCTGATAATGAGACAATGGAAAGGGGGCGCGCAAGGCAAGGCCACGCAATTGACTTTCAGTTCTGGGACTCAGAAGTTTAAATTTCTGCCCGCATTTAATTTTTCACCATCAATATTTTTTTACTCAGTATTGTGAAGGCGTTCAAATGTAGTGAAGTAAAACTACTTGGGTCAAAATTTACTCGAGTAAAAGTAAAAATTACATATTTCAAAAACTACTCAGAAAATTACAAATTACTCATAAAAAGTACTCAATTACAGTAATGTGAGTAAATGTAATTAGTTACTTTCCACCCCTGCACACACACCTGTAGCATTATAAGAGGGGTGTAAATTGACTCTGTGATATCATAGCAGGTGTGTGTGTGTGTGTGTGTGTGTGTGTGTGTGTGTGTGTGTGTGTGTGTGTGTGTGTGTGTGTGTGTGTGTGTGTGTGTGTGTGTAAGAGAGAGAGGACAGTTTTAAGAACGGAAGGGCTCTGTGAACCTACTCATGCTGTCTACATGGTGATCTGGTGTCAACTCTGAAGACCCCCCCCCCCCCCCCCCAAACACACACACACACACACACACACACACACACTCACACACACACTCAGACTTACAACTCATTGATTCCATGAATACTCAGCATTCATTCCTTCACTGTATGTTGATCTCAGTGTCTGTTCATCTCCTCATCCCCTGGGGGTCGACTCCCCCCTCTCCCTTCTCCACACAGTGGTACGACCCTGCCGTATGGTCTGAATGTGAAGCCTGAAGGCTGGGTGATCTTATCTCTTCAGAACAAAAGGGGTAAATTAGGGGACTGATAGATCTTTGACAGGCGGTGACATTAACCTGTAAACCTGCTCTATAGTTACATGGCACATGGCATTAACTGTTTAACTGCCACTCCAGTATCCTTATTGGAAGAGAACAAAATGGGGGGGAGAGAGAGAGAGAGATATCCCCAGTTTCTGAATATATCACCACTGGTTTGATGACGTGTTTGCAGTAGATTTCTGGGGCAGTTCACTTTCCATAAGTGCATAACAAGCTGTTTTTTTATTTTATTTCTTGTAGTGGTTATTTTATTTCATTTAGTTGTTCACTCATGTCAAAGTTTCCTGATGTGTTAGTTTTAATCCCAGGTGACCGCAGTGTAACACAATGTCAGGGGTGGTGTTTCCTCAAGAGAATATTTCTGGTTTACTGTTATTCAGATTGTCTTTGTAAGATTACATTTGTGGTTTTGGCGAGGTTCGCCATCTGTGCCCAATCCGTGGCCGTTTTGAAAGCACTCTGGTGGTTGAACCCCACACTCTGTGGAGCTGACACGAGTTCACCAGCTGTGGAGAGGAAAAATGTCGTTTGCATATCATTTGGGGTAAATCCAGGCATTGAAGAATATTCCAGTACCATCAGGGTATATACGTAAATATTGACCATAAATATTGGACTCAACTCGTGCCTCTGACCCACTCTAAGTTTTACTCCACACTTGTTATCTGAATATATTGATTTTGTGATGTGTTCTTTATCCCATGCACTATGGACAATTTCATAATACGGCACATTTGTATTTGTCTTATAATCAGGAAAACATGCACACTTTAGATTGTGTTTCTATGTGATGATTTGCTAGATCATTAAGGTGTGTAAAGTGTAAATAATATCAGTAGCGCTGTGATTGCATTAGAAGAGCTTATCTGTTTGGTAAGAGAGATCTTTACTCCCTTGCTGAGAACACAGATGACCTCTCGCCTGGTCTGACAGGGCCCACGCTGGGTGTTGGGCTACGGTTCATCTCCACCCCAACACTTCTGCAGCTAGACGCCCTGATTCCAAATAGGAGAAAGGTCAGGGTGAAATGAGAAGTCACCAGTCCGCAGGCCTGATCGTGGTCCAGGAAGTTGGATCCGATAGTTTGGTTCTGATACTCCACTGGCCAAACCCTGTTCCTGATTGTGGTTTTGGAGCGAGTCTGACACTATATTTACTTCCATCAGTAACTGTGTAGGGGATTTACCCCACTGTTGATCTTGTTTGTATGCTGTTGCATTTGAATATGATTTGAATCATACTGAACTGATTTTCGTGAAGCAAATATTTCCCACAGTAATGGAATTATTCCAACTGAACTTTTTTGGAGCACTACAATGTGTGCCCGCATGCACACACACAGACACACACGCACACACGTGTTTGCATTATTTTTTCTGGTCTGGAGTTTTTTTTATTCTTTTCTACACTAAGATGTCTTATTGAAGTTTTCTGCATTTTTTTATAGTTATTTGTTTATTGTTATGTCGTAGTAGTTTTGGCACGTCTTCCACTTAAGGCAAGTCTGCAGAGTGTAGAGGCCATCATCACAGCTGCACATTCTAAACCAATCATAGATTTTTGGCAGTGTGATCTTGTGAGGCTATCCTTGCAGTGAGTGATGACCCATTTTGCTTCTCAGACCATGATGCAACTGCTTTCCTGCAGTCTCTGCTGGTGCTGGCTGAGACTCTGTGGATGGTGACGTTCAGAGGGGATGGGATGTGCACCTCCTGAGTAGCTGTGTGCAGTTTACACTGTATAGTGTTTACACTGTGTGAAGTTTACTCTGTGAAGTTAACTCTGTGGAATGTACACTGTATAGATTTTACACCATGTGGAGTGTACACTTGTAAGTTAACACTTTGTGGAGTTTACACTGTGAAGCAGTGGGGAACCGTCAGGGCCCTCTACACCCTCTCAGAGGGCCTAAAAATATTCTTAAAACATAAATATACATAATTTATCCAATTTTATTTTATCTACTTACAGTTTGACAATCGACATCTAAACAATTACAAAAATATAAGCAAATAAATTATTCACCCGTGTCTATTCAATCTGTGTTGGAAGGTGAGGGGTTAAGTGGAAGCCTGTGAGCCTGTGTCTCCCCCTATCAGGACTGTGATGCCCGCTGTTCGTTTACAGAGGGCCTGGCAGTTATAATTCAGCGCAATACCAGTTTCAAATGACAGTAAAATTGACCAATCATATCCTCCCTCTTAGTGGGCGGGCTTAACTGTATGATCATTTCCGCCCGCTGTGGCGATGCTAGCTGTCGTAAGCGTACCACCGCTAGCTAGTTTCCATTCAGTCCTTTGACGCCCTCGTGCGCGTTGTATACATATTCCGCTCCCGAGGAACACGGAGCTGTGAACCTTATTTTGTTGGAACCTATTTTGCTTAAGAAGTTATCTAGTACAGATGTTATTGTTTATTGCGTTTCTAAAGTTGTACTGTCGTCTCAGTTTTTTTTTCGTTATTGCAGTTAATTAGGAGAGTAAACAATTTTTTACTGGGAGCGGGACCAGGTTTAATGGTCACGGTTCGCTACTGCTGTGAAGTTTACACTGTGTGCCGTTTGCACTGTGTGAAGCCTAAACTGTGCAGAGTTTACACAGTGCGGAGTTTACACTGTGAAGTTTACATTGTGTGAAGTTCAGACTGTGAAGTTTACAGAACATTTAACTCTGGCTCTTCTCCCCTCACTCTAAAAACATCTGATAAAAGGGGCAGAATGAACTGACCTCTGACCTTTGGGTTGTCTCCTGTAGAAGACAGTACCATCTTTGACATCCTCCATATATTTACTGTCCCATTCAAATTATTTCTTTCCTGTGTAACACATCAGGGAAAATTCTCATTAAATTCGAGGACAGGAGTGACTAGAAAATAGATATACAAGTGAAATATTCAGTCAGTGCAGAGTAACTTGGTCATGTACCTCTTGATCATATATTTTTATTTATAAAAAGTCATTTATAATGTTCAGGTGTTGTTTTTTCATCGTCATTTAAATGAGCAGGCCCATGTCATGATATGTGCCTGAGATATGTTTCTAGAGTCATTGTGTGTGGTGTCTGGAGTGGGTGTCCTAGAATCGCTGGGTCTGCTGTTCTGATTCATCTCTCTGCCTTGTTTCCCAGTTCTTTGTGAGCAGAATCACTTGTGTTTGAGCAGGGTTATGTGTGTGTATGTCTGTGTGTGTGTGCGTGTGTGTGTACGTGTGTGTGTGTGTACGTGTGTGTACGTGTGTGTGTGTGTACGTGTGTGTGTACGTGTGTGTGTACGTGTGTGTGTACGTGTGTGTGTGTGTGTGTGTGTGTGTGTGTGTGTGTGCGTGCGTGCGTGCATGCGTGTGTTATTTCTAACTGATTTGATAATTGATGTGTTTATGCAGTGTGGACATGACACGAGGCATCTCCTTTGATTAACAGCTGTGTTAATTAGAGAATGGCTAGTGGCCCTGGGTATTGCTATAGAGCTAGAAGTCATTTAAAGCTGTGTGTGTGTTTGTGTGTAAGTGTGCGTGCGAGTGTAAACGTGTGTGTGATGGTATGTATCTGTCTGTGTGCATGCTTGTGTTGGTATAAAAATGTATGTGTAAACCTGTTAAGGTGTGTTGTTGTGTTAACGTATGTTGGCGTGTTAACATGTGCTGTTCTGTTAATGTATGCTGCTGTGTTTATGTGTGCTGCTGTGTTTATGTGTGTTGCTTAGTTAGTATTCTGCTATGTTAATGTGTGTTGCTATGTTAATATGTGTTACTGTGTTAGTGTGCTGTTGTGTTAATGTGTGTTGCTGTGTTAATGTGTGTTGCTGTGTTAACGTGTGCTGTGTGCTGCTGTGTTGATGTGTGCTGCTGTGTTGATGTGTGCTGCTGTGTTGATGTGTGCTGCTGTGTTGACGTGTGCTGCTGTGTTGACGTGTGCTGCTGTGTTGACGTGTGCTGCTGTGTTGACGTGTGCTGCTGTGTTGACGTGTGCTGCTGTGTTGACGTGTGCTGCTGTGTTAACGTGGGCTGTGTGCTGCTGTGTTGACGTGTGCTGCTGTGTTGATGTGTGCTGCTGTGTTGACGTGTGCTGCTGTGTTAACGTGTGTTGCTGTGTTGATGTGCTTCTGTGTTGATGTGCTTCTGTGTTGATGTGCTTCTGTGTTGATGTGCTGCTGTGTTGATGTGCTGCTGTGTTAACGTGTGTTGCAGTGTTAACGTGTGTTGCTGTGTTGACGTGTGCTGCTGTGTTGACGTGTGCTGCTGTGTTGATGTGTGCTGCTGTGTTGATGTGTGCTGCTGTGTTAATGTGTTGCTGTGTTAATGTGTACTTCTTCTCAAGGGCTCTATAGTTTGTGTGTTCTTTCTCCTCTCCCTCCCCCTCTTTCCCTCTCTCTCTATCCCTCTCTCTCTATCCCTCTCTCCCTGATCTTTGCTCTACTTTTTTACATGCTATATATCTCTCTAATAGAAAGCAGCTTGCAGTGTGAGAGTTGTAAGAAGCTTTTGTGTGTGTGTGTGTGTGTGTGTGTGTGTGTGTGTGTGTGTGTGTGTGTGTATAAACACCCCTGTTCTAGAACTCTTTCCTCTGTCCAGTCTTTCTCATGTTCTGCCCCCCATCCCTCTGTTCAGATCAGTCTGCATTATGTGCATAACTGTATTAGCTGTAGTTCCGCCTGTGTTTGGGTGTGTGCATGCGTTTGGGTGTGTGCATGCGTTTGTGTGTGTGTGTGTGTGTGTGTGTGTGTGTGTGTGTGTGTGTGTGTGTGTGTGTGTGTGTGTGTGTGTGTGTGTGTGTGTGTGCGTGCCGGTGTCGTCCCAGTAAGTGGGTCATCTTTAGGAGAAGTGTGGGTTGAACTGGAGCGTGTCACAGCCACCCGGAATACCAGTGGGTCTGACACAACCCCTCCCACCAGACAGGAACAGGAAACACTGCAACAGTGGAGAGATGAAGTGATGTGTTTCAGCTTTGTGTTAGGACAGCAGCAGGGAGGGCTACAACATGTCTTAGGAGAAAATTGCTCTCTCTCTATCTCTTCATGTCTATCTCTCTCCCTCTAACTCTCCATCTCTCTCTCTATCTCTCCATGTCTATCTCTCTCCCTCTCTATCTCCATCTCTCCCTCTAACTCTCCATCTCTCTCTCTATCTCTTCATGTCTATCTCTCTCCCTCTCTATCTCCATCTCTCCCTCTAACTCTCCATCTCTCTCTCTATCTCTTCATGTCTATCTCTCTCCCTCTCTATCTCCATCTCTCCCTCTAACTCTCCATCTCTCCCTCTAACTCTCCATATCTCTCTCCCTCTCTCCATGTCTATCTCTCTCCCTCTCTATCTCTCATCTCCATCTCTCTCTCTATCTATGTCTATCTCTCTCTCCCTCTCCCTCTCTCTCTCTCTCTCTCTCACCCTCTCTATCTCACCATCTCTATCTTTCCCTCTCTCTCTCTTCAAACAGGCTCCATTAGGAAAGAGGATTTATTTTCTGATATGCATTGGAAAATGCACAAATACAGACATTATTCTCTAGCCATCGACCAGGACAATACTCTGGCTGTCTCGTAGGGCCTAGATATGGTGTGGGTGGGTGGGTGGGTGGGTGGGTGTGTGTGTGTGTGTGTGTGTGTGTGTGTGTGTGTGTGTGTGTGTGTGTGTGTGTGTGTGTGTGTGTGTGTGTGTGTGGGCAAAGCATTAAAAAATGCATCTTGCCTGGACCTCCAATTATTGCATTATTTATAAGTCTTATGATATTATTAGCCTGTGTGTTACCTGGCTTTAAAGAGGGACAGAATGCTGACTGAATTCATATATTATTGCCAGATCAGCACTAGACGGAGGAGAGGGGGGAGAGAGAGGGGGAGAGAGAGGGAGATGAATGAAGGAGAGAAGAGAGGTTTCCCAGTAAATCATTTATACAAAGTATACAGGCTCATAGACGCTGTCGTAGTCATCCATCCACCAGAGACTGTAGGAGGTGTGTGAGTGTGTGTGTGAGTGTGTGTGTGTGTGATTGCTGTGGAATGAATGAGGTAATCGGTCACTCACTGCTACACATTTCTGACAAGATAGATTGTCATGTGTATATATTTGTGCATTATTAGGGTATGTATTTGTGTTTGTGTGTGATTGAGTATTCTTGTGCGTGTGTGTGTGTAATTGTGTCTGAATGTGTGTGAGAGTTATAGATTGTTTGTGTGTGTGTGCAGGGAGAGAGAATGTTCCTCATTTAGATGCTTGTCATACACGGCAGGATTTATTATAAACATGCAGCAGAGACCAAGAATGCTGGAATACAATGGACATTTGACAGACAGATAGACCTACTTCTAAGCAGACCAACTGTAGGTAGGAAACAGACCTACTTCCGAGCAGAGTGACTGTAGGTAGGAAACAGACCTACTTCCAAGCAGACCAACTGTAGGTAGGAAACAGACCTACTTCCGAGCAGAGTGACTGTAGGTAGGAAACAGACCTACTTCCGAGCAGAGTGACTGTAGGTAGGAAACAGACCTACTTCCGAGCAGAGTGACTGTAGGTAGGAAACAGACCTACTTCCGAGCAGAGTGACTGTAGGTAGGAAAAAGACCTACTTCCCAGCAGAGTGACTGTAGGTAGGAAACAGACCTACTTCCGAGCAGAGTGACTGTAGGTAGGAAAAAGACCTACTTCCCAGCAGAGTGACTGTAGGTAGGAAACAGACCTACTTCCGAGCAGAGGTATGCAACCTCAAAGTGAACTTTATTGTCATTCAGACACTAGACTCTAGAGCGTCACTGAACCAAATAGCCTTCCTCACATTGGGAGGAGGGGTAGTTTGCTGTGGGATAAAAGTGTGAACTGTTGACTGAGATGTGTGACTGAACTGTGATATCTGCACATTGGAGATCGTATGACTGGAGGGGTTTGGGTGGGGGTTGAAGGAGTCTGACCCTCCTGATTAAGACTGGGAACCCCCCACAAGAGTCAAAAACAACACCTGCATATTTACACATATTATCTACATACAGTGGGGAAAATAAGTATTTAGTCAGTCACCAATTGTGCAAGTTCTCCCACTTAAAAAGATGAGAGAGGCCGGTAATTGACATCATAGGTAGACCTCAACTATGAGAGACAAAATGTGAAAAAAAAAATTGAGAAAATCATTTTGTCTGACTTTTAAAGAATTTATTTGCAAATAATGGTGGAAAATAAGTACTTGGTCAATAACAAAAGTTCATCTCAATACTCAATAAAAGTCTTCACAAGGTTGGCACACACTGTTGCTGGTATGTTGGCCCATTCCTCCATGCAGATCTCCTCTAGAGCAGTGATGTTTTGGGGCTGTCGGCGGGCAACACGGACTTTTAACTTCCTCCAAAGGATTTCGATGGGGTTGAGATCGGGAGACTGGCTAGGCCACTCCAGGACTTTGAAATGTTTCTTACGAAGCCACTCCTTTGTTGCCCTGGCAGTGTGCTTGGGATCGTCATTCTGAAAGACCCAGCCACGTTTCATCTTCATTGCCCTTGCTGATGGAAGGAGGTTTGCACCCAAAATCTCACAATACATGGCCCCATTCATTCTTTCATGTACACGGACCAGTCGTCCTGGTCCCTTTGCAGAGAAACAGCCCCAAAGCATGATGTTGCCACCCCCATGCTTGACAGTTGGTATGGTGTTCTTTGGATGTAACTCAGCATTCACTGTCCTCCAAACACGACGAGTTGTGTTTTTACCAAATAGTTCTACTTTGGTTTCATCTGACCATATGACAGTCTCCCAATACTCTTCTGGAACATCCAAATGCTCTAGCAAACTTCAGACGTGCCTGGATATGGACTGGCTTAAGCAGGGGGACACGTCTGGCACTGCAAGATCTGAGTCCCTGGCATCGTAGTGTGTTGCTGATGGTAGCCTTTGTAACGTTGGTCCCAGCTTTCTGCAGGTCATTCACTAGATCCCCCCTTGTGGTTCTGGGATTTTTCCTCACCGTTCTTGTGATCATTTTGACCCCACGGGCTGAGATCTTGCGTGGAGCCCCAGATCGAGGGAGATTAGAGGTGGTCTTGTAGGTCTTCCATTTTCTGATTATTGCTCCCACAGTAGATTTCTTCACACCAAGCTGCTTGCCTATTGCAGATTCAGCCTTCCCAGCCTGGTGCAGGTCTACAATTCGGTTTCTGGTGTCCTCCGACAGCTCTTTCGTCTTCACCATAGTGGAGTTTGGAGTGTGACTGTTTGAGGTTGTGGGCAGGTGTCTTTTATACTAGTAATGACTTCAAACCGGTGCCATTAATACAGGTAATGAGTGGGGGAAAGAGGAGCCTCTTAAAAAAGAAGTTACAGGTCTGTGACAGCCAGAAATCTTGCTTGTTTGTAGGTGACCAAATACTTATTTTCCACCATTATTTGCAAATAAATTCTTTAAAAGTCAGACAAAATGATTTTCTCATCTTTTTTTCACATTTTGTCTCTCATAGCTGAGGTCTACCTATGATGTCAATTACAGGCCTCTCTCATTTTTTTTAAGTGGGAGAACTTGCACAATTGGTGACTGACTAAATACTTATTTTCCCCACTGTATATACACATCAACATATTAACATATATACATATTTACATATATAGATGTTTACATATTCATGTTTATACACACTACATACACTACTCAAAAAAAGTTAGGGATATTTGGGTTTCGGGTGAAATTTTAGGATGAACCTAAAATGCACTCTAACCTTTACAGGTGAACTTAATGTTACCTGTAAACGTCTGAATGCACATGTCCAACTGTTCAGTGTTTCAGTACTTTTTGCACAATTTCCCTAACAGCAAAGTTCACAATAGGTGTTTGATCCATGAATTGACAAATACTGGTACATTTCCTGGTTCAATTAGAATTGGTATTTAAACCTCCTCATCATGCTGTTCACATGTTGACATCATGAGACCAAGATGACCCCTAACAATTGATCAACAACATCTCTCCATTGTGAGGCTTCAAACAGGATGTTCTCAGACAGACGTGGCCACTGAGTTTAGAGTGTCACAGTGTCATCATCAGTTTGCAACAGAGATACAGAGAGACTGGAAGAGTCACAGAAAGTCATAGAAGTGGACGCCCTTTGGCCACATCCCACTCTGATGACCGCTTCATTGGACAGTGCCCTGTGGAACCAGATGATGAAAGCCACACAACTCCAGACACATTTAATGGAGGTGAAGCACCCAAGTTTCATGTCAGACCATTCAAAGCTATTTGCATCAGCATGGTCTGTATGCTAGATGACCTGCAAGAGCACCTGACCACACCACCAGGCACAGGTGTCATCGTCTTGCACGGGTCAGGGAGCATTTACGCTGGACGAGGGACCAGTGGGCCTCAGTGCTGTTCACTGATGAAAGTCGATTCATACTGAGCAGAAATGATGACCACCAACGATGTTGGAGACGTCAAGGAGAGTGCTATGCATCAGCCTCGTCTCCAGATGAGCCTGTGGTGGTGGTGGTGGTGGTGTGGCAGTATGGGCACTGCCTTAGACATTGTGTACACATTGTGCCTCTGAATGAACAACACAGGCCTAATTTCATCTTCATGGATGACATTTCTCCAGCTCATCGAGGTCTCATAATTAGGGAATGGCTGCTAGAGACCAGGGTACCTCAAATGGAGTGGCCTGCACTTTAATTTTGATTAATTAATTACAGGAAAATTAACGCACTAAAAAAATTTAACGCATTTAACGCATGAGACACTTTTGCACCATGGAATGTTTCTCAGTGCACCAGGCATACAGATTATATGGACGCACAATAAGATCATGATGGAGATGACTGAAGAGGCTATGCTGGTGGATGGGAAATTTAAATATAAAAAACTTCCAAATGGAAGTACAAACAAAAATAGTGTTATTTGCACTTTATGTAGGAACGAGTTCGCTTATCACAGGAGCACTTCCACCCTTCGTTACCACCTCAACACAAAACATGTTGGGGCTAACGCGCAGGTCAGTAATGATAACTTAGCTGCTAAATGTATTCCTAGTACGATAGGGTGACCAAACGTCCGTATTTCCCGGGACATGTCCGTATTTCACATCCTGTCCCGGGCGTCCCAGGTTTTTTTTAAGTGAGGAAATGTCCTGGTTTTTAAATTACCTTCATTGGACCATTAAGACTGATTAAACTTAATTAAGACTGGATTAAACTTTCGCGAGTGACCGTAGCGCGCGACTCCGCACACCTCGCGCGAGCGGCGGAGGCGTTTAAACTTGACGCGTCACATTATTTGCAATGTTGTCCGCTCTCTGTGGTCGAAGATAAAGGCTTACAAGAAGCGCTGCAAATTGCGTCAACTGATGCAAGTTACAAACTGCCGTCCAGAAAGACAATGTCGAAGAAAACCCAGCAGCTGTATGATGAGGAAAGGGAAGTAAAGCAGGTTATTGTGAAGAGCGCAACAAATGTGGCTCTGACTGGGGATCACTGGACCTCTGTTAGCAACAACAATTATGACAGCTGGAGTGACAGCTCATATTATAGATGATGAATGGAAGATCCAGTCATTTGCTTTGAGCATGCAGAAGACCACTTCTAGGCACTATGGAGATGCCTGTGCAGAGGAATTTATGGCTGTGGCAGAGGCCTGGGAAATTAAAGAATTTTTGGTCAGAATTTCCAGTGTTCTAAAAACTGTTTGCTCCGTTTTTTGCACTCATCTATTGGTCTGTGTAGTAGACTGGTGGAAAAATAAACAAGATGTTGAAGTTTATGATTATGTTCATTGATTCATTCATCATTCAAACTTAAATGAATATTTATCTGAAATGCGATTAAAATGCAATTAATTTCGATTAATTAATTACAAAGCTTCTGATTAATTCGATTAATTTTTTTTATCGCGTCCCACCCCTAATATATATATATTCACACTCTGTGATGTGATGGTTCGGTGACTTCATCGGTTGGACCAGTGTACAGTGTTCAGTGAGAGTTGAGTATTCTGACATTGAGTATTGAGTATTCTTGTAGGATGAAGCTCTTTCTGAGTCTAGTACAGACCAATCTACAGACTGACCTATGGAGAGAGAGGCCTACCTACTGACCTACAGACTGACCTAGGAGAGAGAGACCTACAGTTGTGGTCAAAAGTTTACATACACTTGTAAAAAACATAATGTTATGGCTGTCTTGAGTTTTCAATAAGTTCTACAACTCTTATTTTTCTGTGATAGAGTGATCGGAACACATACATGTTTGTCACAAAAAACAGTCATAAAATTTGGTTCTTTCATAAATTTATTATGGGTCTGCTGAAAATGTCACCAAATCTGCTGGGTCAAAAATATACATACAGCAACATTAGTATTTGGTTACATGTCCCTTGGCCATTTTCACGGCAACTAGGCGCTTTTGGTAGCCATCCACAAGCTCCTGGCAAGCTTCAGGTCGAATGTTTGACCACTCTTCTTGACAGAATTGGTGCAGTTCAGCTAAATGTGATGGTTTTCTTGCATGAACCTGTTTCTTTAGCACTGTCCACATGTTCTCAATGGGGTTTAAGTCAGGACTTTGGGAAGGCCATTCTAAAACCTTAATTCTAGCCTGGTTTAGCCATTCCTTTACCACTTTTGATGTGTGTTTTGGGTCATTGTCTTGTTGGAACACCCAACTGCGCCCAAGACCCAACCTTCGGGCTGATGGTTTTAAGTTTTCCTGCAGAATTTGGAGGTAATCCTCCTTCTTCATTATCCCATTTACTTTCTGCAAAGAACCAGTTCCACTGGCAGCAAAACATCCCCAGAGCATAATACTACCACCACCATGCTTGACAGTAGGCATGGTGTTCCTGGAATTAAAGGCCTCACCTTTTCTCCTCCAAACATATTGCTGGGTGTTGTGGCCAAACAGCTCAATTTTTGTTTCGTCTGACCAGAGAACTTTCCTCCAGAAGGTTTTATCTTTGTCCATGTGATCAGCAGCAAACTTCAGCCAAGTCTTAAGGTGCCTTTTCTGGAGCAAGGGCTTCTTTCTTGCACGGCAGCCTCTCAGTCCATGGCGATGTAAAACACACTTGACTGTGGAGACTGACACCTGTGTTCCATCAGCTTCCAAATCCTTGCAGACCTGCTTCTTGGTGATTCTTGGTTGACTCTTGACCATCCTGACCAATCTCCTCTCGGCAGCATGTGATAGCTTGCGTTTTCTTCCTGATCGTGGCAGTGACACAACTGTTCCATGCACTTGCGTACTTGCGTATAATTGTCTGCACAGTTGCTCTTGGGACCTGTAGCTGCTTTGAAATGGCTCCAAGTGACTTCCCTGACTTGTTCAAGTCAATAATTCGCTTTTTCAGATCCACACTGAGTTCCTTTGACTTTCCCATTGTAGCTTTTGTAGCTGAGTCTAATCACTGGGTCAAATGAGCCCTATTTAAATGGGCTCATGAGAAGTCAACAGCTGTAGTCAATCAGAATCACTTACAAGAAGTGAAGAGGCCATGACATGAAGCTAATTTGATTGACACAACTCGCTACATCACCAAAATTGACAAATTTTGTTGCTGTATGTATATTTTTGACCCAGCAGATTTGGTGACATTTTCAGCAGACCCATAATAAATTTATGAAAGAACCAAATTTTATGACTGTTTTTTGTGACAAACATGTATGTGTTCCGATCACTCTATCACAGAAAAATAAGAGTTGTAGAACTTATTGAAAACTCAAGACAGCCATAACATTATGTTTTTTACAAGTGTATGTAAACTTTTGACCACAACTGTATGTTAGGTGTAGTTAGATGCATGTTAGGTATGCATGTGCGTTATTTGTATGTTAGTTGTAGTTAGATGTGTGATGGGTGTGTTAGCTGTAAATAGTTGTGTGTTAGGTGTAGTTAGGTGCATGTTAAGTGTGCTTTAGATGCGTGTTAGGTGTACTTAGGTAGGTGTAAGGTGTTGTTAGGTGTGTATTAGGTGTGTGTTGTGTTTTAGGTGTGTGTTAAGTGAGGGATAGCTGTGTGTTAGGTGTAGTTATATGTGTGGTAGTTGTGCGTTAGGTGTGCAAGTTGAGTATTAGTTGTGTGTGGTAGTTGTGTGTTTTGGTGAGGGTTAGTTATGTGTTAGTTGTGTGTTAGGTGTAGTTAGATGCATGTTAGGTGAGGGTTAGGTTACATGTCTATAATGAAGAGCTTTGTTTTTGTTTTTTTGTTGTATATGACATTGCTTTGTTGCTTTGTTTGGCAGACACACACACACACACTTATGCGTTATCAGTAGTTGTGATTTATTGATCAGAGTTTAGCTCACCTATTTAATTGTTTTACACTCAGACTGAACATGCGCACACACACGCAAATAAGCACTCCAAAGCCACAACATATTCAGTCATCCACAAATTCTCTTTAATCTTTCATATTTATTTACCTCAGCCACTAACTACACACACACACACACACACACACACACACACCCATACACACAGTCTGTAGGGAGCTGGCCCGGTCTTTCTCTCTAGAATGCCTCTCAGTTCAGCTCCCAACCCCCCGCTCCCCATCCCACACACACACACACACACACACACACACACACACACACACACACACACACACACACACACACACACACACACAGACAGACAGTAGGTCTATGATTTAATAACTTCAAACAGGTTTTCTGTGTTAGCTCCCTGAGACAGTCAGCAGGAGTGTTGCATTCACAGTGTGAGCCACACACACACACACACACACACACACAGTGGTGTCAGCTGGTGTTGTGTATTGTTGGCCTGGGGGAGTCACTATAGTCCAATTTGATCATGCAGGAGCCCTATTGGATTTGAGCATTCCAAATAGTCCATCTGTCTTACTGAAAACCCACCACCCCTGTAGACTACTGGCCTCTGGCTAATATCTCTCTCTCCCTTCCCCCCCTCTCTCTCTTACTCCCCCCACTGTCCCAGTCACTATCTCTCACTATCCCTCTATCATCTCAGTCTTTCTCAGAGGGCTTTTCCAAGCCTGCTCTGTGCATAAATAATTCACATCCAAAATAGAATCATTAGATTAATAATTAATGCAATCGGCTGTGTGAGATGATTAGAATAACTTTATTCATGAAAGGCATGACTCAATGATCACAGAACGCAGCAAGGCATCAGCTCTGATACATTGCTGATACATTGCTTTTGCCTGTCTAGATAAAGAGTTAGGAAGACATAAGGGGGAGGGAGCTGGATGAAAGTACACACACACACACACACACACACACACACTTAAATGTCTTCATCGGAAGCCTCTCTGCCTTCTTGTGTGCATGTGTGTGTACATGGCGGAATGTATGCAAGTGTGTGTGTGTGTGTGTGTGTGTGTGTGTGTGTGTGTGTGTGTGTGTGTGTGTGTACCACAGGCTTAGCCAACACACTTCCAATGGAGTGAAAGTGTTGTGGAGCACCAGCACTCCTGGTGGAGGTGGAACGTTTGTGTTGAAGGTCTGTTCTTCTGCAGGGTTCTAACCACACACAAGCTCTCTGAAACGGCTTCACCCGTTGGGCGGATCTGAGTGGTGAATGCTTCACCAGCGTCGCATGCTTCAACACTAGCTGTGCAGCTCTAGTGGAGCTCTGCTGTGGTTTGGGCTCTAGATGCTCATACTGACAGGAGGACTCCAACACACACACACCAGAGATGTTCAAAATTCGCAAAAGTCAAGTAACGGGATACGGGACAGGAGATGGGAAATAGCTATTTTATATTTTATCTTGTTAGCTTCTACTGTTGGCCATCCCCCATTATTGGCCACTTCCACATATTGCGTATTTTCTGTTCCTTATCGCAAATACCCATGAGAAAAAAAGAAGTTAACACCAGAACAGTGGGATGCATCAATTGACGCATGTCACAATTTTTGTCATGTTTGTAAAAAAATCTGGAAAAAAAAACTTTTATTATTTAGCATGCTCAGTTGAAAAACGAAGACAAAAGCTGATTTACAATAGTTTGTTGAGTGCATGATGCAGCAGTCTATACCTAGAACAGCGAGATTTGTCAATTGACGCAGTTGAAGATTATAGTGCAACGTCTGCAGCTGCAGCGTAAGTAGACTAATGAGCGCGGATGAACTGGTCCAGGGTAATAGGTCTAGGGCAGGGCTAATCAACTGGCGGCCCGCGGGCCAGATCCGGCCCTTTAATGATTTCGTACCAGCCCGCGGCCCAACAAATTATGTATAGCCCTGGTCTAGGGTATCCTTGACTGTGTTGTGTCCAGAGTTCAGCAGTATAGTGCTGGATGTTAGCACTGTAAACAAACACTGCTAGCCCACTGAGCTAAAAAATTACACAATTTGCGCTGCTGCAGTGTGACAGAGTGTCGCATTGGTGGAGCGTCAATTGACATAAGCTGCCGTTAGTGGTAGATCAAAACAGCCACTGTTCTAGTGTTACAGGAAGCTCCCATATAAAATTGCCATGTTGCCAATTATGATTTTCACCCCAATCAGAATTAGTCCTCCACATTTAACCATCTGTACAGTGAGCGTGCACACACACACACACTAGTGGTCACTAGGGGGCTCTGGTACACACACACACACACACACACACACACACACACACACACACACACTAGTGATCACTAGAGGGCTGTGGTACACATGCCCAAAGCAGTAGGCAGCCCTAGCACCTAAGCAGTGGGGATTAGGTGCCTTGCTCAATGGCCTAGGGCCTGGGAATCCACGACCCTCCGGTCACAAGGCTGGTTCCCTAACCACCAGACCATGACTGCCCCCTTAGAATGGCATTTAAACTAAAAAAATCACATCAGTGTAATTTTGCATGTTCAAAACCATATAGAATGCATGACTCATTTTTGTTCCGCGACGGTTATTTGTCTCGGTGTAAAACGATCTTAACATGGTGCCGATATTGGGGGATGAACATCTGTTCTCGTGATACTAGCATCACAGTAAACAAAAATATCATTAGGAAAAAAGTTCTCTCAGTAAGTCAAATGAGTCTTTTTGTCTCATTTGTCTCATCAAGAGTCTGAAGTCTTTTTGTACGCCGCTTAAGTGCGACTTCGACTCGAGCTGCTCACTCGAGTGCCGATCACTGGTGCGCAAGCACGCACACACACACGCACACACACGCACACACACGCGCACACACACACACACACACACACACATATACACACACACACACACACACACACACACACATATACACACACATACCTTCAGTCTTAATAAGGGACTGAAACAGTAAGAGGAAGAAGGGGAGGAATGCTGTCATAAATCAGACATGTAAAAGTTCCCCCAGTGACAGTGAGAGGACAACCAGCCTAAAAACAGACAGGGGTCCTTCAGTGGCCCAGAAACAGGCGTTCTGTCAGGATGCCCTACATTCAGGGTCCTGCTCAAACGTATGCACTTCATCAGCCGAGTAGCAACTCATTTCTAAGTCTGCAAAACACACTCAGTCTGATATATTCTTTGACCCTGACCCTGTGTGATGTGCCACTCTGTATGTTATATCTGTACCCAACCTGACACTGATGTAGACATAGCCCCTGTTTAAGCAGGTCACTATTCATATTAGCATAAAAGCTGAAGTACGTAGTATGAGTGTGTGTTATGATGCATTGAACATAAATTTCTTTCACAATCTCACATACAGACACACGCACATAAACTCAAAGCACCACCAGCTGCAGGATTATTCTAGCACTGGGGGAAGATTATCTGGCCCTGCTACTCAAATATTACTGTGTGTATGTGTGTGTGTGTGTGTGTGTGTGTGTGTGTGTGTGTGTGTGTGTGTGTTGGTGGACATATGTCATTGTCTGTCATGCTAATAGACTTGCTCTAGCAATAATCCCGTACACTTGACCTTTGTTCTAGGAGGTATCTAGATGTCATAACCAGCCATTCACCCAGTATTGCAGTTACCATACACACACACACACACACACACACACTGTGATACGTGCACACATACACACACACACACTGTGACACATACACACACATCCATGAGTGATGGAGGTGCTGAAAATAGTCATCACGCTTTCTGTCATTGCACATATGTGTGCGCTTGTGTGTGCGCTTGTGTGAGTATACACATAGAGAAAGGACAAAGGTTTTGCTGATGTATGTATGTCCCACATTGGAAGATGCTAAATTGATTAAGCTGTGTGTGTGTGTGTGTGTGTGTGTATGAAGAAGGGTAAACTTTATTGCTGAAGTGAATATGCATGCACATGCATGCATGTGTGTGTGCATGTGTGTGCGTATGTGTGCGTGCGTGTGTGTGTGTGTGTGTGTGTGGGAATGCAGAAGATTGTTCTCAAGAGGATGAGTTGGATTAATGATCTCCCTTTGTAAAAGTGCAACCATTAGATGAGAGGTCAGCTGTGTGTGTGTGTGTCTGTGTGTGTGCATGTGTGCGTGCGTGTGTGTGTATATGTGATCTATATTGGCTCATTAATGTTTTTATGAGTACTTTGTCTAGAGAGGATCTGCAGTAATTAGGGGTTCTTATCAGAATCAAAACTGAGATCAGATCCTTCACTCTCACTGGCAGGGGTCAGAGACAGAGAGAGAGAGAGAGAGTGAGGGGGTGACATTAAGTGAAAGACCCTGGATTCAGCATGACAATACCCATGCCCGAGGGTGTGCGAGCAGGCGAGCGCGTGTGTGTGTAGGGGGGTGGGGGTTAAATATTATCCCTGTGTGAGCTCATGTACCACTGGGAGTGGAGAGAATAACACTCTCTGCTTGTCTAATGATCCCTACCCAATCCAGTCACACACACACACACACACACACACACACACACACACACACACACTGCCTTACATCTCTGTTATCCTGGGTGGCAGTGGTAATGTGTGTGAGTGATAACTGGCACGAGAGACACTCCTTCTTTGTCATTCAGTGGAATTGTGGTATAGTGGGGGTTGTGGTTATATTAGGGCCTGTGGTAATTGTAGGCACTGTGGCTATAGTGGGGACTATGCTTATAGTAGGGACTGGTTATAGTAGTGGCTGTAGTTATATTAGGGACTGTGGCTGTAGTAGGGACTGTGGTTATAGTATATAGTAGACTCTGAATCAGATTAGCCTAATACAATGCTAATTGCGATCACCATCACACCTGTTATCACACTGTTCAGTTTAGGAGGTGGAGAGACTGGGGCTGTTAATGTACCACACAGTTTCATCTGTCATTTCCATGTTTCAAGTCTACAGCATTTCATTTTTCATTTTCCTCAACCTGCTCACAAAGCTGTGGCAAGACACGAACCCTTCTTTGATGACATTCAAGCACCCTGAGTTTAACTAGGCTCAGAAAGGGGGAGAGAGATCTGAGAGATGGAGAGAGTTCTGAGAGTGATCTCAGAGAGGGAGCAGAGATTTGAGAATGATCTGAGAGTGGGAGAGAGATGTGAGATCTGAGAGGGGGGAGAGAGATCTGAGAGTGATCTGCGAGAGGGAGAGAGTGATCTGAGAGAGGGAGAGATCTGAGAGAGTGGGGGAGAGAGATCTGAGAGAGTGGTAGAGAGATCTGAGAGAGTGGTAGAGAGATCTGAGAGTGGTAGAGAGATCTGAGAGTGATCTGAGAGAGTGGGAGAGAGATCTGAGAGTGATCTGAGAAAGTGGGAGAGAGATCTGAGAGTGGTAGAGAGATCTGAGAGTGAGAGATCTGAGAGTGGTAGAGTGATCTGAGAGTGAGAGATCTGAGGGTGATCTGAGAGTGGTAGAGAGATCTGAGAGAGTGGGAGAGAGATCTGAGAGAGTGGGAGAGAGATCTGAGAGTGGGAGAGAGATCTGAGAGTGGTAGAGTGATCCGAGAGTGGTAGAGTGATCCGAGAGTGGTAGAGTGATCCGAGAGTGGTAGAGTGATCTGAGAGTGGGAGAGAGATCTGAGAGTGGGAGAGAGATCTGAGAGTGGTAGAGTGATCCGAGAGTGGTAGAGTGATCTGAGAGTGAGAGATCTGAGAGTGAGAGATCTGAGGGTGATCTGAGAGAGATCTGAGAGTGGTAGAGAGATCTGAGAGAGTGGTAGAGTGATCTGAGAGTGGTAGAGTGATCTGAGAGTGATCTGAGAGAGTGGGAGAGAGATCTGAGAGTGGTAGAGTGATCTGAGAGTGAGAGATCTGAGAGTGGTAGAGTGATCTGAGAGTGAGAGATCTGAGAGTGGTAGAGAGATCTGAGAGTGGTAGAGTGATCCGAGAGTGATAGATCTGAGGGTGATCTGAGAGTGATCTTCCATTGCTCTGTGCAGCGTGTGACAGCTTGTGCAACGGCTCTTCCTGCCGCTGACATGCTGAGGCTCCCAGCCCCCCCCCTCTTTCTCTCTCTCTGTGGTGCCTTTCAAATGCAGATCTGCTGCTCTAATGAAGATGGCTGGAGGTTATCTGAGCACCCCCTACCCCCAGCGCCTACCCCTAGCCCTGATTCTGCCCCACTCCCGACCCCCCAATGGGGCAGATAGTGAAGGTATTTGTCACTGGCCTTTGTGTGTGGGGTGTTGGAGGGGCAGGGGCATTCTGAGAGTGGAGGGCAGCTCTGACGGCCCTGGCACATTTAACATCTCACTCCTATTCATGCCCACAGCAGCACGGAGGGGCAGCCAGCATTCACACACACACACACACACACACACACACACACACTTGTGCTCTCTCTTTCAACACACAAACACACTCCTTCACTCTCTCTCTCTCAATTCAATTCAATATAGCTTTATTAGCATGACTGTATAGGGTACAGTGTTGCCAAAGCATTTACAGCTATGTTAACAATGACAATAACATTGACAAAGAACAAATAACAATAATAAAATAAAATAAAATATGATAACATTTAGGGAAAGTTATCATTTCAATTATTTACATTCACATTCTGAAGCTGAAGGGGGGGGGGGTCGTTTCCCACTGTCTCTCAGGCTGTGACATGTAGATACATATTTAGCAGCGAGGGGGGCGCTGTGTCCCCCTCCTAGAATGATTTTTAATTGTTCAGTTTGTGTTAATGTTTGGAAGTTTGGGATTATCTTTATGAATTTGTGTGTGTAAATTTCTCGTGTTCTCGTGAATTTTTCGCATTGTAGGAGAAAGTGCATCTCTGTCTGGACCTCACCTGTCGTACAGTGACCACACAGCCTCTGCTCTCTGGGCAGCCAGGACTGTTCATACCTGCCCCTCTCTACGGCCAGGCTGTGGTCACTGAGTCTGTACTTGGTCAGTACTCTGTACTGAGCCTGTACACACTCTCTCTCTCTCTCTCTCTCTCTCTCTCTCTCTCTCTCTCTCTCTCTCTCTCTCTCTCTCTCTCTCTCTCTCTCTCTCTCTCTCTCTCTCTCTCTCTCTCTCACACACACACACACACACTCATGCACATATATTTACATTAATATATACTCATGTACTCACTTACACTAACACATATACCCACACCAACTTAAAACATGCTGTGACAATTCAGTGATATTTGTTTAAATGGATCGACATCATTAATTACAGTCTTTCTCACTTCCAAATACTCACCAAACAGTCTGTGGTATTGGGGCTTCCACACTTATACAAACACTTCCGTAAGCTGACAGCCACAAACAGATCCTACTAGCAGCAGTTCAGAGTAAAGCCAGCTCTCTCTGAGACTTCACACTTCACGCTTACACACACTGCACACACACGTGCGCGCACACACACACACGTTTCACACCTGGTGTTGTATAGGGGCCCTGGAGTAGTGAAGTGTGGGCACATTTCAAGTGTAGGTCGGGGGTGGGGGGTTGTGTTTCTAGCACAGAGTACAAACAGGATATCCACGTAAAGTGCCCCCCATAACACGCACAATGGACTAATCCTGTTCAGAGCCATACAGCCAGGGAGGGAGCAAGACAAGGTGGGGTAGGGGGTTCTATTCTTCCTCCTGTTCTTCCTCTCCACAGTGTCCTGTGGGATCCGATATCACAAGGGCTGTATTTAGCATGTTCTCTAGGTCTGGAGGATGAGGAGAGTGAGAGTGTTGGAGAGAGTATGCACTTGGTGGGATGGGGGGGCTAACAAAGACCAAACTGACAGACAAAAAGAGAACAGGAGCATCTGGAGCCCCAGTTCTCTGTGTGTGTGTGTGTGTGTGTGTGTGTGTGTGTGTGTGTGTGTGTGTGTGTGTGTGTGTGTGTGCGTGCGTGTGCGTGCGTGTGCGTGTGTGTGTCCTGACAGGATAGAACTGTTGTAGAGATGCCACTCATCATAAACCAGCCCAGACTCTGCAGAGTCTGAGTGGGGCCCATAAATACCTCTGTATGTTGCACAGGACACTTTAAAGAGGCTATTACCCAGGCCCTAAACACACACACACACACACACACACACACACACACAGTCGAGCCTTTCTGTTGCCGCTCTTTCTGTGTCAGCCTGTGTCTCATTGTGCATTTTATCCGACACATTACTTCTCCATTAGCAAAGTGGAGGTCCTGAAGGTTCATCTCGTCACCTGTCCAGTTACAACCTCACCCAGCCACAAGCTCAAGCCGACTGACTCCAGCCGACAGACCACCAAACACTTCACCCCAATAATGCCATGCTGCTCTGTCTACCTGCACTAAACGGGGTCAGTGATTGGCTGCGGCAGGAATCAACGTCCGTCAGGACCCACTGATCCCGCACGGCTTCGTCCCATATCCTCACCCTGACTGTCCAGCCCTGCAAGAGCGCCATAGCCCGCTCTGCGGAACGGGCTCAGGACGAGCGTTGGGCTCACAAACGTTCACAACAGTGCTGAACACCTGCTGTCATGAGGACTCCACTCCCTATGGACATTATTTATCACCATTATGATTTCCTAGTTAAATTTCTCCAAGCGTGCCTTCTGCACATGGGTGTCAGACTGCACATGCCCCACCCCTCACACTTGCCCTGATTGGTACACGAGCCTCAACGACATTTCCCCAGGACGTAAAAGGTAAGTGGACAGCTTATGGCTGGTCATAACGGGTTATAACCTCCTGTGCTCCGGCTGGTGGCGTAAAAGGTCCTGCTCTCCTTTAGCAGTGCTTCCTAGGGGTGTCTTTTTACTGAGGTCATAAAAATGGCTTCACACACTCACAGCTCTCTTTTACAATTACCGCAATAAGCCCCACTCATAAACCGCCTTTGAATCCTTCCTCTCCACTCTCTCTCTCTCTGTGTGTGTGTGTGTGTGTGTGTGTGTGTGTGTGTGTGTGTGTGTGTGTGTGTGTGTGTGTGTGACCATTTCCAGTGAATCAGCCTAGGTTGGGCACAGTGACACAACACCATTGCCTCGGTCAGATGCAGGAGTCATTTTCAAACACAGGAGTTGTGACACACACACACACACACACACACACACACACCTATTCTGAGTCATTACACATGTGCATCTGACTAAAAGCTCAGTCTAACAACACAGTCTGAGCAAACAGTGTTGCAGCACACAGGCGAAGGAGAGTCAAAGGTGAAGAGATTGAGGAGAGGAGAGATGAAGACTAAGTAGATTAAAGAAGAGGAGAGATAAGAGGAGAGGAGAGGGGGATGAGAGGAGAGAACCTTGTAGGGCTTATACCACTGAGGAATGTTAACTTTGTTATCTGAGATGAGCAGTGCTTATCAGAGTGTAAACACCCTGGAGTACTGTATTAACATACACACAGACAGTATAGTACTGTTCCTCTGCCTAAACTCACTGTCACCTCCCAGAGAGCAGGACAGGGCACCAGTGCAGTTTACACACCGACACAAAGGACTCCAGGCGGCCGGCCGCCCCCTCTCTGAGCACACACGGGACCAACGGGGTCTTGGCAGAGCGCCAGTGCATCTTAACCCCTCAATCACAACTTGCTGACTCCACCGTGTTTCTCTCTTCTGACACCTGAGCCCACGACCACAGCCAAACACCGCGCCGCGTGATTACACAGGCTGTTTCACTCCGTCCTCCGCGGTCTTCTGCAGTAAAGACTGGTTCAATCTGCACATCGTGTGTGTGTGTGTGTGTGTGTGTGTGTGGATTTCCCCTGTTATTTTGCTGTACAGTCTACATTCCTCCAGATGAGCTGCTTGAACCCAGACTTGTTTGTAACCAGCGCTAAACGGTTTTGGAAAGAGTAATTTATCGCATGTATAGGGTGCATGCAGCAAAGTGGCAGTTGTAGGTGTTCCCTCCTCTAGCTTTGCTTAGAGACCGACCAACCGAACGACCCACCGAGTGCGCGCTCTCGACCACAGTACGAGGTTGCCGGTTGCAGGAACTACCGGACGGGGCGGTTGCGGAGACACACCACCTCTCGCGCTGTTGTGTAATCGCGGAGAACAAGGTGGGAAACCCTTTGTGTGATGTCAGATTAGTAAGGCGAGGGAAGCGAATCGGTGTCAGAGATTGGGTCACCGGGAGGTGAGCTGCCTGCTTCCACGGGTTCAGGCAAAGTTCAGTCGCATAGCATTAGGCAAATGAGCGAGACAGAGACGGGGCAGTGGCGAGGGAGGAAGAAAGAAGGGCACTTGAGCGATGAGAGACCCGAGAGAGGGGGCGCATTAAGGAGGAGGAGCGCGAGAGGCCATTTAAGACCGTGGTGAAGACGTCTTGCTCATCGAAGTTCGGCCAACGTAAAAGTTGTCGGTGTGGGTACGGGCTGCGCTTAGACGCGACTAAACGTTTCCCTGCGTGGCGTCCACGGCGCCGTTCTGTTTGGGCCGAGCCGACGGGAGGGTTAAACCGGGGGAGGAGCGTCAGAGAGCGCGAGACACGAAGGCGGGGCCGCCGCTCAGCTGCTCGCGCTCGTCACTATCAGCGCGAGAGCGACGCGGATCTGAGCAGCGGCGTCCTGCTGCTCCCCGCGGGACACGGACGCGCCGAGAAAAGGAGACGCTGTTTAAAATATTACGGCGCGATTTAATGCACCGAAAACGATATATCCAAGTTGGGCTCCTGAATGGGAAGATTCCATTAAAGAATAACCTATCAAAGGCTGTGGAGACCCGGTCCGTTGTACGTTCCTCCGGCCGAGAGAGAGACGGACGGGACGGTCCTTCACGTCGGTGAGGTGCGGGATCTCCGCTCGCCCGTCCAGGAATACCTGGACACACCAACATAACCACCGTGCACCAAGAACGCGAACATTTCGCTGGGATGTGTTTGCGTGATTTGGTGCGAATGTTCCAGTCGTGGATATTATTTTGCGTTTTCGGCTGAGCTACTTTATCAACACAGGCGTTTGGATCCGTACTTCTAACGAGGGCTTATTCGCTGCAGACTCTGGAGTCCAAATGCGCTGATCGATACGACCCGGCCCGCTGGTTGAAGAATATTGACAGAAAGTGTGAATCATGTTTACGGTGCCGTTGTAGTTTCGGTCGTTTTACCGCATGAGTGTCCTGATTTATTGGTTCTTAGTTTTACAGAGGGCTAGATCAACCCCATCTGGGCCGAGGGTTTTCGGATTAGTTCTTCTTGGATTCATATCGAACCTTATTAAGTTGCGCGCCGCTCTTTGATGAGAGGTCCGCTCACTCTCCAACACACTCCCGTTCATATCGAGTACTGACGGTAGGGAGACTCCTCCAAAACCCAAATACCCCTATGATGTACGAGGGTGTGGACATGGTGGGTCTGAACCCCAGCCCGAACCCCTTCCTAATGATGGATTACTACAACCAGAGCCGGGGGTGTCTGGTCCCGGAGAAAGGACTCGTACCCGGGTCGACCCATCCGTACAGCGCGTCCATCCGGAACCATCACTGGACGGGCTCAAATCACTGTAAGTCAATCCCAAATATCTCGTCAGTGCGGCTCCATTATTTCACGCCGTTTTCCACTATACCTTTTGTTAACAATTCGTGTTATTTTAGTTATTTATCCGCCATATTCTTGTTTGCTTTTAGAAAGTTGATTTTACACTCCAACGTGTGACACGGTTCGCACACAGCAGTGCAGCAGTCAACATCTGATCCTCTATTTCCGCTCTTTAAACGTGTTATCCGTGAATAACACCAGTGGGTCATTGGTAGCATATGCCCACATGTCCGTCCGAACTAGTTGACCCACTTTCGTGCGCGTAGAAACTCCAGCCCCTCGCGTCCGCTGCATGGCCTATAACCGTTTCCCCAAATGTTCATGTTTTTTGACAACACATAACTTACAAAATCGTTGCACACACGTGTAACGACCGACGTGCGATGTCTGAAACATGCCGCTGTCGCCTTTGTAAAGCCCGTTTAGAGCAGTTGTGATCGGATCAGCCGCACTAACCCTCCGTGCTCCGATCAGGACGCAGGCTTGAAGATGCGAGACTGCTGTGCACGAACCTGGGCTGGGTTATTTCAGACCATATCGCAACACTGGAGCACTTGTGATATGACATTCAGGTTGCATGCACACAAAGTGGAAGATGTGGTGTAGTTAGTGTGTTACACGCTCGCACTGTCAGCACGAGCCCGTTTACAGACGCGTGCACCGCCTTCTGCCCGTTACCGTGTCTGCCTCCCTCCGTTACTTCTAAAACTACGTTTCTCCACGGCGTTTTGCAACACTGCATTGATTTTGTAGAGGCGAAGCCTCAGGAATTCCCTCTGTTCTTTAGTTGGTAACTGGAGTGTTCGTCGGAGGACTGGCTGCGGCCAGCGGAGGTCAAAGGTGACCCGGTGAAGGCGCTCCGTACTGACCTCTCGCACGCGGGAGGACTAACACACAAATACATTCCGGAGTCTCCCACGTCGCGTGCTGCGGTTTTTTGCTTACAAACTACAATAATATTCAAACATTAAAGTCTATTGTTTTAGGATTTGCTTTGTACAACATTTATATGTCCTGTAAGCAGGAGGTCACTCTAAAATGGCGAAAGCGTTACTTTGACCGGAGTCTTGGCGTGGTGTTGCTCGGAGTGGTTTATGTAAGAAGCCTCAGATACGCAGCGTCTGGTTGGCCCTAGCAACGGCTGCCGCGTGCGCGTGGCGGGCTTTAATCTCGCGGCTGAATGTGCAGTTTTACGCCTCGCGGACTTTCACCCCTCGAGCGTGGGCCTGCGCGGCTAATACAGAGAAAGGACCTGAGTGCATGGTGTTGTACAATCAGACTGGTGGGGGGGGGGTCCTTCACAATGACCCCCCCAGTTTTCATCATCCATCGGTTGTGTCACCTACGTCCTTTGTAGGAACGACAGCACAAAGCCCACATTCCTGTGGCCTTCAAGAATGTGGCCTTTGTGTGTGTGTGTGTGACTGATAGACTGAGTGTGTTTAAAAGAGCAGGCAGCCCTTTCTGTGAGTGTGTTTGGCATTAGTCTGGTGTTGCGTTGTGCTATGGAGCATTGTGGTGCTCCGTGATGTTGTGTGTTGTGCTGTCTGGCGTGTGTAAACGTGAGGCGACTCTTCGCCACAGTCGATAAGGATAAACATACTTGATCTCCGTTAGCTGTGTTTCCTTCATCCTCATAAGGCTTTCCCTTAAGAAACAACACAATATTACTCATATGATCCATGTGGCTGACTGACACACACACACACACACACACACTTAGAGTCTTCTATTTAATCTGCACTCACTTCATGACCCCAAACTTATACATTCTGCTCTATCATCTATCAATAGTGTGTGTGTGTGTGTGTGTGTGTGTGTGTAAAATGTGCATGTGTTTTGTTCAGTGCAGAAGGCCTCACTGTTAGAGTGCCTCTTCTCTACATGCGGCCTGTACTGTTTTGTGTGTAACGCACCATTTCAGTGTGTGTATGTGTGGGCACGTGTGTGTGTGTGTTTATGTGTGTCGGGTTCTCAGAAGGAAGTTCCAGACTGGTGGTGATGTGTAAACTGGTGTGACATTCTGTGTGTGTGTTTAGTTGCAAAGAACATAGCAAAACTTTCAGTTACTGTTTACACTGCTTTAAAGCATAAACTGCTGCCGGGCGGTTGAAGCTTACTGAATGAGGTGTGTGTGTGTGCGTGTGTGGTACATGAATGTGCTGTCAGCTGTAGTCTGAAGGCTAACAGCATGCTCAGCTCTTATCCTGTTCTGACAGCCGTGTGTGTGTGTGTGTGTGTGTGTGTGTGTTGCATACGGACAAATTCTCAGTTACAGTGTTAGTCCCAGCTTACTATTTGGGTATGTGTATTGCGTTATAATGTGGAACTACATTTATTACACAGAGATCGAATTTAAACACGCCCATACGTCTTTCATAGTTTTTGATTTTGCTAACGAGTATTTTTCTTTTAGTCTTATTAATTGAGGTTCACTAAACAAGTGGAAGTTTGTAAATCCAGTAATTCTTCACTTGTCCACTAAATGTACTGAAAATGATACACGATAGCATACAATATTTTATATCCAATATTTTGATATAGTCTGATATCCGAGATATTAAGAGTTTAAAGCAAAAAGCAGCGATGTCTTTCACTCCTGCATAATGTAACTTTTTTGCGTCTGCAGTTTTAGCCCGGAATGTTCTGACATATTTTTCCTAGGATGTGATTTTGTGTGCTGGAGTCCCAGCACTGTTGGCCAGGGCCACGCCTGCTAACATTCCCAGAAACGCTGCAGACGCAGTCCCCCTAAGCCTAGTGCGGCGGCTACGGCGATGCTTTATGATGCGTTTGATTGTGACACCTTCTAAAACCCCCGGCAAGAGCTGGAGCACCAGCGCGGAACGTTTCAGCATTTCCGTACCAAGACGCTCTTCCGGAAAAACGCTGCAATTTGTGAGTGTGATGCCAGGAAACTTGGAGGCATTCCTGGGAGGTTTAGGGAAAGGTGACGAGAATGAAAAGGTCTGAACATAACATGACAGTATTAGCAGGCTTCACAGCAATGCTGAGCTGTTTACGTTCACATGTGTTCTGTTCAGCATGGCATGTTCACCTGGTCTAAATACCGTACACACAGCTGCTAACAGAACCAGCCTATATACACCAACTCCTGCCTGCTTCCTTAGAGGTGCCATAATTCACTCTTATGAATGAATCTGTCAGCTACAGTTGTGTGCATGTGTATGTTTTTGACTGTGTGTGGCACTAAAGGTTCACTGAGTTTCCAAGAACAAGAAGTATCCAGGAAGCTACAGGGAGATATTCCATTCATCTGTCAGTCATCTTTAGTCCTGCCCCCTTATCTTTAATCTCCGCCTCCTTCAGCCTGTGTGACCCACATCATGATGATGTCATAACTTCAAGGTTGTAAGGGGCAGCCAGGTCCCTGCTGACTCCATACTGGCGCGTTCCCTGTTGTTGACAGCACTGCTCAGAATAGTGCAGAGGTAGGTGTAGGTGTAGGTGTAGGTGTGTGTGTGTGTGTGTGTGTGTGTGTGTGTGTGTGTGTGAGAGGTTGGACCTTGGTCTTACAGTCTGGCCTGCTCCTGGATTTTTTTTGTTCAACACATCCCTCACACTGTTACACCACACACACAAACCCTCTCACACACTCTGCACACATATACAGCTTCTCAGAGGGATGAATGTGCTAAAAGTGCTTACAGTCATGCAGCATGTAGTCTCTCTCTCTCTTACTCACACACACACACACACTCACACACACACACTGGTGTGAGAGTTCGTGCAGGGTGCGTGGCATCCTGGGTGTATAGAGCTGTTGAGGTGGTGAGTCAGATCCTTCCTCAGTGATTACTCCTGTACTCTTCACTCCATCTGCCCGTCTGTCTTTAGCGCTGTCTCTCTGCCTCTCTTTCTATTATTCATTCACTCGTTCATTCACCTGTCTGTCTGCATCAGTGTGTCTACATGAGGTACCCTTCATCTGCGGTCCTGGGCCTCAAACTTGAATTATTTATTATTCTCTCTCTTTCTCCCTGTCTCTCTTTCTCCTTCTCTCCCTCTTTCTGTATTCCTGTCTCTCTTTCTCTGTCTCCCGGTTTCTCATTCTCTCTATCTCATCACATAGCCATTGTTTCCCACCCAGTTTAACTGCTCGGCTCAAATTGTGTGAAATTCCTCGTTGTCCTAACAGTGCAAGAGAGTGAGACACCCAGGCCCTCTGTGGGACGGCTCGGCTGCAGTGGTGGACTTCACTTCTCTGTCCAGCGGTGTCCTGCCTTTCCTGCTGTTTCTCTCTCTCTCTCTCTCTCTCTCTCTCTCTCTCTCTCTCTCTCTCTCTCTCTCTCTCTCTCTCTCTCTCTCTCTCTCTCTCTCTCTCCCTGCCTCCTCTCTCTCCTTTTTCTCTCTCTCATTCCCTCTCTCACATTCTCGCTCTCTCTCTCTCTCTCTCCCCGCCTCCTCTCTCTCCTTTTTCTCTCTCTCATTCCCTCTCTCACATTCTCTCTCTCTCTCTCCCCGCCTCCTCTCTCTCCTTTTTCTCTCTCTCATTCCCTCTCTCACATTCTCTCTCTCTCTCTCTCTCTCTCTCTGAGCTGGGAACAGAAGATATGATATAAGGATATGAGACTTTCACATCCTGCTTCTCCCCTTCATTCTCTCATCTCATCTGTTTCTCTCTCTGTTCCTTTCTTCCCCTTTTTGAGGAGATTTGGAGGTGCGGGCTGGATGGCAGAGACATGAAACAGCCTTCATTGTGTGTGTGTGTGTGTGTGTGTGTGTGGAGGTGGAGGTTGGGCCATGTTCTCTAAATTATTGCTATCTTGGAGCTGACTTTTGCCATGTGTCCTGTACTGCAGAGAGAGACAGACAGTGAGTGCAGAGGGCATAGATGTGGATTATGTA